>NC_041392.1:518262451-518312997 GCF_002162155.2 Triticum dicoccoides | reverse complement strand
ATGCCCGGTTTTTTTAGAAAATCGATCGGTTTTCCGTTGGTTTTTTCGTCGGTTTTTTTTATTTAGTTTTTTTAAATAGATCGGTTTTCCGGTTTATTTAAATAGTGAGCGTTCGTCCGTTCGTTCGTTCTAGCGAATGTTCATCGTTTTTCTTTTTCTCGGATTAAATCCGCGATTTTTCTGATCGCGATTCCTGATCCGATTTTCGTTTTAGTATAACTTTTCGCTCATTTATCGGAATCAGGCAATTCAAGCGCCTGGAGTTTCGTCTCGAAACCCTCTATCAGTTTAACCAACTTAAACAAGATTTTGCTACTATAAAATTTGCCCTAGATCCAGATTAGTAGAACGAAGTTGTTTTCTTTCGCCGTTTGATTTTTGTTGCTTCGTTCGATTTGATTCTTTTTGCCAACTGCAGTTCTTAAGTTGAACCTTCTGGTTAGATCTCTTATTTGAGTTTTACCCGTGCATTAGATGAGTACTTATTGTATGCTTATTTGTTTGTCTGCGATAGAATACCCGGAGTGCACCGCTTGTTACTTCGAATCGCTAGGTTTCCCGGATCATCAGCAAGGCAAGTAACACTTTGATCATACCTTTCCTACTACCCAGTTTTATTGCATTAGATCAATCCTCACACATTGCATGATTAGGATCTAAATAAATTGTGGGATGGGAAGTAGTTGAGGTAGTACCTATTACCTGTTTATTATCAAACCTTTGGAAGTTACTTCTATGTTTGCTTATTATGCCATGCTATGCTAGTAGACGTGGATTGGGTGAGTGAAATCCATGACAGATGTGAGTTTGGTTAATTAATGGTTTATCTAAGATGGCAACTTAAACACACATCTGGGTGGATTGAGGCACCTGGGTATTCCAGGACTTGCCTGTTTTCTTCCAGACCGCCACCCAGGCTCAAAGGGATCATGAGATTATTCATGCTAGAAACTTCCGTGTGCAGCCACAAGCTATTATGGGCTCTAGCATAGTTGACTAAGTCGTGCAAACTCTTATAGTGGTAGACTAGCAGATGTAGGGGATGTAGGTGGTACGGTCTACCCGATCGTAAGGTGCTAGCGCTTCTGAAAGACTATGTCTCGGTCATCCATCTTCTCAAACACCTTGTAGTGCGAGAAACCAAACGGAGGTGATCGAGTCTTGTGGGGAAAAGTGCGCAAACCTCTGCAGATTGTAATAAACTAATCATGATTAGCCGTGTCCCCGGTTATGGACATCTTGAGTATCTAGTACCTGGATTTTCATGTGAATCTCAACATGTTACTCTAAATTAATTTTGTTGGGTTTTGTTTAATGATGATGCTTAATTGGGATTGAGAATGCTGTCAACCATTCTCAATGTTTAACAACTACCATGATAGATAAATAAATTTTATTCCTTTGAAGTAGGGAAAAATTGGCTTTACGCAAAACTGCAACCATAGAGCTTTCCACCAGCCAAATATGCATATAGTATAGCTGTTTCATTCCATTACTCTCTATGTGTTACATTGCCAGCATATTCCATGTGCTGACCCGTTTCGGGCTGCAACGTTAATGTTGCAGACTTTTCACACGACGATTAAGGAGTTTTTAGGTCGTGGTTCTATACTCAGTGATGCCGTTGGAGTTGATGGACTCACTTATCTTCCAAGCCTTCCGCTGTTATTGTATTTAGATGGCCTTAAGCCATATTTATTGTAATAAGTTCTCTTTTGAGACACTCGATGTAATAAGTGTGTGATTGCTACTCTGTTATAAATCCTCCGAATACTGTGTGGTGTCAGCATTACTGATCCAGGGATGACACCGGAGCACAGAGATCAGACTGTTTGAGGTCTGGTCGCTACATGAGTGTTGGGTAGACTATCATTTGAAGCACAAGAGCAAGGAGTTCATCATCATCACACCATCTATTACCTTTTGAGAGTGGTGTCTCCTGAATTGGTTAGGTGTCACTTGGGAGCCTCCTACATGATGTGGAGTTGAACCAAGAAGTTTGTAAGGGCAAGGAGATCGCCTACTTCGTGAAGATCTACCCAAGTGAGGCAAGCTCTTCGTGGACGATGGCCATGGTGGGATAGACAAGGTTGCTTCTTCATGGACCCTTCATGGGTGGAGCCCTCTGTGGACTCGTGTAGCTCTTACCCTTCGTGGGTTGAAGTCTCCATCAATGTGGACGTACGATAGCACCACCTAGTAGAACCACGCCAAAAATCACCATGTCCCCATTAAGTTTGCCTTCTCGAAACCCCTCCTTTACTTACATGTGCAATGTCTTACTTTCTGCTGCTATACTCTTAGAATTGCATGTATACGGTGTTGCTTGACTTGCTATAATTTCTAAAATATGCCTACAACTAAAATTGGGAAAAGGTTAGGCTTTATTTGGTTAAGTAGTCTAATCACCCCCTCTAGACATACTTCTGATCCTATGAGTTGTATTAGAGCTTTGGTCTCTATAGCCTTGGTTTCCATTGCTTTGGTTCCCATAGCCTTGGTTTCACAACCTAGGAGAGCATGGCATCTAATGAGGGTAATTATAATCGTAAAGGTCCATACTTTTATTGTACAAATTTTGCTAGTTGGAATCATAAGATGAAAATGCATATTCTTGGTCATAACCCCGCCGTTTGGGCTGTTATTCGTGTTGGCTTGCAAGGTGAATTCTTTGAGGATGGTAGAGAACTGGATCATGAAGCGACCGCGGAAGAATTGAATATGTTGCAATACAATGCTCAAGATTGTGATATTCTCTTCAACGGTTTGTGTCCCGAGGAGTTCAGCAAAATTAGCCGTCTTGAGAATGCAAAGGAAATTTGGGATACTTTGGTTGATATGCACGAAGGTACTGAGTCCATCAAGGAATCCAAGTTGGACGTGCTTCAAAGTCAACTTGACAAGTTCAAGATGAAGGATGGTGAAAAAGTCACTGAAATGTACTCTAGGCTTGCTCCCATCACAAATGAGATTACTGGCTTATGAAGTGAAGACATGACCGACAAGTTCATCATCAAGAAAATCCTTAGATCTTTGGATGGAAAATATGATATTGTGTGCACATTGATCCAAATGATGCCCAATTACAAAGATCTCAAGCCCACGAAAGTCAAAGAATTGTCACTCATGAGATGTCACTCAAGGATAAGGAGGGACTTCACAACAAGTCAAGTGGTGCATACAAAGACTCAAGTGATGCTCCTACAACATCAAGTGACAAGCTAGTCCCCAATGAGGAAATAAGTCTAATGGTGAAGAACTTCAACAAATTCTACAAGACTCAAAGCGAAGATAGAAGCTCCAAGTCAAGATCCTATGATGAGAAAAGAACTTCTAGTCATGACTGTAATTGCAACAATTGTTGAAGACCCGGTGTTGGGGATATAACTATTAGGTATAACCCGCCCAAGAGGGATCGGGTCATACCACGGACGACTTAAATATGAAGATGGCGGGTCATGAAGGAAGCCCATTAAGGGCCTAAGACCCGGAGGCAACTTGAGGCCCAAGAGGATGAACCGCCATATATGTAACTTGTATTGTAAGGCAAGCTTAATTAGTCACCGGGACGGACACATTGTGTATGAGCCGGCCGGGACTCTGTAAGCCGTCGGGCATTGGCCTGTGTATATAAAAGGGTGACCCGGCGGCGAGTTAACTCAAGAAACAACAAGTCGAGAACTAGGTCAAGCGTGTTCGCTCCCTAGTAATCGAAACCCAAGCAATACCATCTAAAGGAGGAGTAGGCTTTTACGTCGTTAAGAGGGGCCGAACCTGGGTAAACTCTCTGTGTCCTGTGTCCCATTTAACCCCTTCAAGCTAACTACATCGCGATGGCTCCACACCTAAGTCCTTTTGCTAGGACATTTGCCATGTTAAGTCCATGATAGTTGGCGCCCACAATGGGGCCAGCGCATAGTGGTTTCGAGTTCTTGAAGGGCAACTTCACAGGGATCAAGGGATACGCCATGGGCCAGATGACTAAGAGTCGCCGCGATAAGCTCTACATTGACGACGCTGGCTGGGGCCCTAGGCCGGCTCAATCCAGTATGGGTACCGGGTCCCCTTTAGCGAATCCATGTCTTCATCGGCAAGATCGGCGAATCAGGCCCTGAGCCGGACACCTGCACCGACATCGTCGAGATGGCTCAGCGTGCGCGACCTGCCAAGGATCAAGCCGCTGCGAAGCATGCCTTCGTAGGTTTCATCCATGGGGCAGAACTTGAGGAAGGATCCATGTCTGGTGGTGAGACGACCATCTACTCTAACGGTGAGTCATCAACCGGTGAGTCCGATTCAATGTATCAACAGGCAGGATGGTAGCTGGGGCTAGCGGCTCTGCGTGCCCGCCGTCTCAGCTTCTGACCGAACTGTTGGCTGCTTTGGCAACTTTGATGGGGACAGAGGTGACCCCGGACACTGAAGAACAACATAAGGTGGATGTCGCAAAGCTACGAGATGAGATAGCTCAGGCAAGGGAAGAGCTGGCGGCTGAGAACGCTAGGATGGTGGCGGAACGAGCTGCTTTGGATGCTCAGGCACAACTTACCTTGGATCAAAACGCTTCAAATGCCATTATGAAGAGGCACCAGAGTCGCTTACCTCCGAATTACGATGCGAGAAACCTCTTCAACACACCTGGGGCAGGGACCAGTGACCTTCCTACAATGAACCGGGCGGTTGAGGAGCCCATGACCGGAGCGCCGGTTCAGCCGCGTACAACGGATCCACCTCATTTGGATATGACTCCACCTCAACATGTTCTGACACCATCGGGTCATTATTCTAACCCTCTGGATAATATGATTGCTGCGTCCACACGATTGGCGGCTCTCCCAGTTGAAGGCGAGTCTCCGGCTGCGATAGAGACACGGAGGGCTAGAGAGCTTCTTCAGACAGTCGTGGCTCAATAGGCGGCTTATTCATATAGCTGTGAACGGATTCACTCAACCCCTCGTCCAAGCCGGAGTTATAGCAGGCACATTGACTCACCGGCAGTTTCGAGCGGTGAACAACACCGTAACCAGCCTCGCGAGCATGACCCGCTATGCATTGGCAATGATGTGTAGATGGACCAGGGCAGGGCGCAGTGCGAGGCCGAGCTGGCGGCTCAGCTAGCGGCTCAACAGCAACCTCCAGCTTATCCGTCAACATTTGTGGGGGCAGGAGTGACCTCTAGATCTTTGGGCGTGCCATGTTTAGTGCCGGCTCTATGCAACGAGCGCTTGCCTAAGGATTTCAAGGGCCCCCATAAGGCGCCTAACTACACGACGGATCAACCCCCAGAAGCTTGGATTGAGAGCTATGAGATGGCTATGGAGATGTTGGATGTTAGTGATGCTGCATGTGCTAAATATTTCACCATGATGTTGGATGGGCCGGCCCGTAACTGGTTGAAGGGACTACCCCCTAACTCCATTGTTCATGGGCAGAATTGAAGTCCCGTTTCATTCAGAATTTTAAGGATACATGCAAGCAGCCCATGTAGATTCTTGACTTAGATACTTGTGTCCAGGGTGAGGGTGAGTCAAGGACCAACTGGGTGCGCCGGATCTCGACCATCATTCATTCCTCGGACAATATTAATGTCGGCTCGGCTATCCTCATGTTAGAAAAGAATTGTCATTTTCTTCCTCTCAAGCAGAAGCTGGGGCGGCTTAAGCGCCACTGTAATGATATGGGGGAGCTCATGGCGGCTCTCATTAAATACGCCAACTCAGGTAGTACTAAGGATCCAGAGTCTGATAAGGATAAAACTAGAAAGGGGAAGAAGAATAGCAATGGAAAGGGGCTGCAACACCATACGGTGGGGTCAGGGTAATAATGGCAAGTGCAAGGCTGACGGCAGTTCAGACTTTGTGGCTAATACCAATGCCCAGAACGGTAATCAGCGTCGTAAGGGAAAGGTGTTCCCACCCTGGCTTGGCGTGCCAAAGTTTAATATTGAGGCGGTGATGAATCAGCCTTGCCCGAAGCATAGTACCCCAGATAAGCCGGCTACCCATATGTGGAAGGATTGCTTTATCATGAAGGAATACAGGGATTATAGCCTTAACCAGGGCCACAATAATGGTAATGGCCCGCATGGCGGGCCAGGTTCCGGCTCACATGGACCTGGCTATGGAGGTGGCGGTTCAAGTTCCGGTTTTCAGGGTCAAGGTAATCAAGGCGGTTTCAGTCAGTAATCTGGTCAAGGGAACCAGCAGCAGTTTGGTTATCAGAGTAACCCGAAGCAACTCAACAGTGGTCAGTATCATGTGTTCACCACGAGTTTATGCAAATGGGACTAGGAGGTTCGTAAAAGGGCGGTGAACATAGTTGAGCCGACGGTCCCTTGCTGCTTGCGGTGGTCTGAGCACCCAATCGTATGGAGTCGCGAGGATTACCCGCCCCGAGTTGACAATCCGGGTCAATTAGCTTTGGTTGTTGCACCCCAGGTTGGAGGGTACAAGTTCACTAAAGTACTCATGGATGGAGGCAGCAACATCAATATCCTTTACTATGATACTTTTCGTCGTATGAGTTTGACTGATAAGGATCTTAAGCCGTCTAATATTGTTTTTCATGGTGTGGTGCCTAGTAAGTCGGTGTATCCAGTGGGCAAGATAACTTTGGAAGTGGCTTTCAGTGATGATCATGATTCCAGAGCTGAGACATTGACCTTTGAGGTGGCTAAGATCAGAAGCCCTTATCATGCCTTGTTTGGGCAGCTGGCTTATGCCAAGTTTATGGCAAGGCCTTGTTATGTTTATCTGCAGCTTAAGATGCTGGGTCATAAGGGCACCATCACTATACACAACAACAGGAAGATAGCCTTCGAATGTGAAGAAGGTGGTGCTGCTTATGCTGAGTCTGTTTGTGCAACAAAGGAGTTGAAGTTTTTCTAAGATAATGTTTACCCGACAGATATGACACCTTTGAAGAAACCAACCACAGAGCATGATCCTCTGTTGAAGTTTAAGCCGGCAGATGACACTAAGCTAGTTGACTTTGTTTCTGGCGACTCATACAAGCAATTCAATATCAGTGCCAATATGGATCCAAAATAGGAAAGCATGCTCATCGAGTTCATCCGTGAGAACCGGGACATCTTTGCATGGAAACCTTCTGACATGCCAGGTGTACCGGGGGAACTCGCTGAGCACACTCTTAATGTTGATTCGAAGTTTAAACCGGTCAAGCAATTCCTTCATCGTTTTAATGAAGAGAGACGCGAGGCCATTGGAGAAGAGGTGGCCCGGCTCTTGGCGGCTGGGTTTATTGTTGAAGTTCTTCATCCTGAGTGGTTGGCTAACCCTGTGCTGGTGCTTAGGAAGAATGGCACTTGGCGGATGTGTGTGGATTATATAGACCTCAACAAGGCCTATCCAGCTGACCCTTTTTCTCTCCCTCGTATTGATCATATTATTGATGCTACGGTGGGTTGTGAGCGTTTGTGTTTTTTGGATGCTTACTCTGGTTATCATTAGATCAAAATGGCAGTTAAGGACCAGGAGAAGACAACTTTCATTACTCCCTTTAGAACCTTCTGTTATGTGTCTATGCCTTTTGGGCTCAAGAGTGCCCAGGCGACTTATCAGCGATGTGTTCAGAATTGTCTCCATGACCAGATTGGACGTAATGTTCATGCTTATGTGGATGACATTGTTGTAAAATCCAGGAAGAAGGATACCTTGATAGATGATTTGAAAGAGACCTTTGACAACCTCCGGGTCTACAAGATGATGCTTAACCCGGCCAAGTGTGTCTTTGATGTGCCAGCAGGCAAGCTCTTGGGGTTTTTGGTTTCTGAAAGGGGCATTGAAGCTAACCCGGAAAAAATCAAGGCTATCACTTCCTTGGTTAAGCTGGCGTGTATTAATGATGTCCAGCGTCTGGCGGGTTGTATTGCAGCCTTAAGCCGGTTCATCAGCCAGTTGGGCGAAAAAGCTATCCCTCTATACCAGATGATGAAGAAAACATATCACTTTGTCTGGAGTGATGCTGCTAATCAGGCGTTTGAAGCCTTGAAAAAACAGTTAGCTGTGCCGCCGATCCTTGCTGCTCCTATTGGTAAGGAGCCCCTGTTGTTATATGTGGCTGCAAATAGCCGAGCCATCAGCGTGGCAATTGTTGTGGAAAGGAAGGAATCAAGCAAGGAGTATCTGGTTCAGCAACCGGTTTATTATGTCAGTGAGGTACTCATTGAATCCAAGTAGAGGTACCCGCATTGGCAAAACCTCGTTTATGGGGTGTTCATGGCTAGTCGCAAGTTGAAGCAGTATTTCTTTGGTCACCCCATCACTGTGGTCAGTTATGCTCCTTTGGGGGATATCATTCAAACCAGAGAAGCTACAGGTCGGGTAGCCAAATGGGCCATTGAGCTTGGACCCCATGGTTTGAAGTATCTGCCTCGGACAGCTATCAAGTCTCAAGCACTGGTGGATTTTATTAATGACGGGACTGAGTTGCAGATGCCTGAGGAGAAGCCGGATATCACATATTGGACTATTCACTTTGATGGATCCAGGCAGTTGGAAGGCTCGGGGGCTGGAGTTATTTTGACTTCCCCACGAGGTGATAAATTTTGTTATGTTTTAAGGTTGATGTTCCCTTGTACTAACAATGGAGCTGAGTATGAGGCCTTGCTCCATGGTCTTCGGATGGCTAAAGAAATGAATCTAAGCTGGGTGAGGTGTTTTGGCGACTCATATTTGGTGGCTCAACAAGTTTCAAGCACTTGGGATTCTAAAGACCCACTCATGGCGGCTTACTGCCGAGAGGTTGATGCTATTGCTAGTCATTTCAAAGGTTATCAAGTAGAACATGTTGATCGCAGGAATAATGAGGAGGCTAATGCTTTGAGCTGGCTAGGGTCCCTGAGGGAGTCCTGGACTAAGGGGTCCTCGGGTGTCCGGGCTATTTGATATGGGCCGGACTGATGGGCCGTGAAGATACAAGGTAGAAGACCTTACCCCGTGTCCGGGTAGGACTCTCTTATGCGTGGATGGCAAGCTTAATGTCTGGATGTATAATTTCCTTTTTCTGTAAACCGACTCTGTACAACCCTAGGCCCCTCCTATGTCTATATAAACTGGAGGGTTTAGTCCGTAGAGGCCATGAGAATTCATACAGGCTAGACATCTAGGGTTTAGCCATTACAATCTCGAGGTAGATCAACTCTTGTAGCCCCTATACTCATCAAATAGACAAATACAATCAAGCAGGACGTAGGATTTTACCTCCATTAAGAAGGCCCGAACCTAGGTAAACATTGTGTCCCCCTGTCTCCTGTTACCTTTGATCCTCAGACGCACAGTTCGGGACCCCCTACCCGAGATCAGCCGATTTTGACACAGACATTGGTGCTTTCATTGAGAGTTCTATTGTGCCATCAACAGAAGGTTCGATGGCCCATTCGATCGTCAACAACGATGCAGTTTCCGGGGAAACTTTCCTCCACAACCAGATTTTTGTGTTTGGCGGCTTCGTTCTGCATGCCAACTTGATTGGTCACCTCGAACAGATCGACAGCTACGCCCCTGGTCATCAGTTCAGTTTCGGGAACCTAAATTATGTCGCTAATGTCCGAGGAGATTTGATCTTCGAAGGTTTCATGGCCCCGACCACTGCTCTGACCTTAGATCTAGAGCAAACTGTTGGGTCCGAAGATGGGAGTTTGAAGCCCGCCGGACTCTCATCTAAAAACTCACAATCGGGGATCCGGAGGTGACTTTGTCTTCGGCCAGCCCGGATTCCCCCTATTATGGAAAGGCCGGACTCGCCCCCGGACTCTAGCTCTGAACTCTCGAAGCCCGCGCCCAGCAATCATGGCCAAGAGGCCTTTGCCCTGGCTAGCCCTGCGGACTCTCATTTCCCCGTCCAACCCTCGCTCTTAAACGAGGCTCTAGACTTAATGCGGTCCCTCGCCATTACAGAGGAATCGCCTCCGAACTATGCCCAGCCCGGACTAGGGGCTAAGAGCAGGGAATTTTACGTCCCACCTACCACCCACTTCATAGCCACCGTCGAGGACTTAACCGACATGTTGGATTACACCTCTGAAGACATCGATGGCATGGACGACGATGCCAGAGACACACAAGGCCAAGACCCGTCGTTTACTGGACGTTGGATGGCCACCTCCACATACGATGTGTATATGGTGGATACACCCAAAGAGGATGACGATGCAGACAGGAAGGATCTGGTGGAGGACAAACCCAATGAGGCACCACCGAAGCGTCGACGCCATCGACACTGCTCAAAATCATGTCGTGGTAAAGACAGTAACACTGACACCGGAGAAGATAACACTCCAGAGGACGCAGAAGACCCTGAAGCCCCCGTCGAGCCCACATCCGAACAGGATGATGTGGAGGAGGGGCAAGTTAACCCCGATGATCCGGTCAGGAATGCGGATTCGGAAGATAGTAACTATCTACCGCTCTTTGCTACCTCTTGAGCACTGCGTTGGTTTTCCCTTGAAGAGGAAAGGGTGATGCAGCAAAGTAGCATAAGTATTTCCCTCAGTTTTTGAGAACCAAGGTATCAATCCAGTAGGAGGCCACACGCAAGTCCCTCATACCTTCACGGTCACTTACGAGAGTGAGATATGATAGAGATAATAATGATAAGATAAATATTTTTGGTATTTTTATGATATAGATTGAAAGTAAAGATTGCAAAGTAAAATATATTGGAAACTTATATCATGGAAAATAGACCCGGGGGCCATAGGTTTCACTAGTGGCTTCTCTCAAGATAGCATAAGTATTACGGTGGGTGAACGAATTACTGTTGAGCAATTGATAGAAAAGCGAATAATTATGAGAATATCTAGGCATGATCATGTATATAGGCATCACGTCCGTGACAAGTAGACCGACTCCTGCCTGCATCTACTACTATTACTCCACACATCGACCGCTATCCAGCATGCATCTAGAGTATTAAGTTCGTAAGAACAGAGTAACACATTAGGTAAGATGACATGATGTAGAGGGATAAACTCAAGCAATATGATATAAACCCCATCTTTTTATCCTCGATGGCAACAACACAATACGTGTCATTTCCCTTTCTGTCACTGGGATCGAGCACCGCAAGATTGAGCCCAAAGCTAAGCACTTCTCCCATTGCAAGAAAGATCAATCTAGTAGGCCAAACCAAACTGATAATTCGAAGAGACTTGCAAAAATAACCAATCATGCATAAAAGATTTTAGAAAAGAATCAAATATTGTTCATACATAGACTTGATCATAAACCACAATTCATCGGATCTCGACAAACACACCGCAGAAAGAGTTACATCGAATAGATCTCCAAGAAGATTGAGGATAACTTTGTCTTGAGATCCAAAGAGAGAGAAGAAGCCATCTAGCTAATAACTATGGACCCGAAGGTCTGAAGTAAACTACTCACACATCATCGGGGGGGCCATGGAGTTGATGTAGAGGCCCTCCGTGATCAATGCCCCCTCCGACGGAGCTCCGGAAAAGGCCCAAAATGGGATCTCTTGGGTACAGAAGGTTGCGGCGGTGGAAATAGGGTTTCGTGGTGCTCCTGGATGTTTTCGGGGTTTTAACATATATAGGAGGAAGAAGTAGGTCGGTTGAGCCACGAGGGGCCCACGAGGGGGAGGGCGCGACCGGGGGGGTAGGCGTGCCCTCCTGCCTCGAGGACACCTCGTCCGTTTCTAGACGTCAACTCCAAGTCCTATGGATCATGCTTGTTCCAAAAATCACGCTCCCGAAGGTTTCATTCTGTTTGGACTCCGTTTGATATTCCTTTTCTGCAAAACACTGAAATAGGCAAAAAAACAACAATTTGCACTGGGCCTTAAGTTAATAGGTTAGTCCCAAAAATAATATAAAAGTGTAAAATAAAGCCCATTAACATCCAAAACAGATAATATAATAGCATGGAACAATCAAAAATTATAGATACGTTGGAGACGTATCACTCTCCAAGGATGATTTCATCCTTGGCAACGAAGATTTCAAAGTGCTAGAGGAACCCCTCGAGCAGGAGCGCTTTAAGCGCCAACTAATTGCCACTACAAGAAGCCTTAAAAGCAGCAGCAATGGTCCAAGCTGAACAGGATATACTCAACGACAGATGGACCCAGGTCCTAGCTGCCGAAGAATATGGCCTACAATGCCCAACAAAGAGTTATCCAAAGCGTCAGCTACTGCCATGCAATTCGACAATGAGGCGTTCGAGCCAATCCCGTCGAAATATGACCGCGCTGATGAACCTGACTGGCCACCGTGTGGGCGAGATAAAGCGAACACCTACGTCGAACACCAACCCACAGCACCTCACCATAAGGGCAGAGAGACAATGGCTCCAGGATACACCTATGACTTACGACAAGACCTGAGCAATAGAGCAGGCCAAACAAGATCAATCTATGGATCAAGGGGGCGCGCCCCAACGTGAGAAGACGACCGTCAGGCTTGGCGCGACAGGCATAACCTCACCAGGGCCAAAAAATGCATACAAATGTCGAACTCCGTAGTGACGTTTCCCGATACAGAGGCGCCGCACACCCCTTATGCTTTACCAACGAGATAATGCAACACCAGTTCCAAGGGTTTAAACCCGTAAACATCGAATCATACGACGGCACGACAGATCCTGCGGTATGGATTGAAGATTTCCTTCTCCATATCCACATGGCCCGCGACGACGATCTTCACACCATCAAATACCTTCCCTTAAAACTGAAAGGACCAACATGGCACTGGCTAAATAGCCTCCCAGAGAACTCTATTGGTAGCTGGGAAGATTTGGAAGATGCCTTCAGAGACAACTTCCAAGGTACCTATGTTTGGCCTCCGGACGCCGATGACCTGAGTCACATAGTCCAGCAACCCGGAGAGTCAACCCGCAAACTCTAGACTAGGTTCTTAATTAAAAAGAACCAAATAATTGATTGTTTGGATGCTGAAGCCCTCGCGGCCTTCAAGCACAACGTTCGTGACGAGTGGCTCACCCGACACCTCGGCCAAGAAAAGCCGAAGTCCATGGCACCTCTCACCGCACCCATGACCTGCTTTTGCGCAGGAGAAGATAGTTGGCTAGCTCGTAGAAGTAACAGCACCAATGACCCTGGCACCTCCGAAGCCAGAGATGGCAATGGCAGGCCATGACACAACAAACACAAGCGCCGAAGCAACAATGAAGATAACGAGGACACGACGGTCAACGCCGGATTCAGTGTCTCTAAACCCGGTCAGCGGAAGAAGCCATTCAAAGGAAACAAAGATGGTCCATCCAGTTTGGATAGAATACTAGATCAACCTTGCCAGATCCCTGGCACCCCTGACAAGCCTGCCAATCATACCAACAGAAATTGTTGGGTCTTTAAACAGGCCAGTAAGCTAAACACCGAACATAAGGGGAAAGGGCCGCCTAGCAAGGATGATGATGAGCCTCGCCCAACAAATACAGGGGGGCAAAAGAAATTTCCCCCTGAGGTAAAAATAGTGAATATGATCTATGTCACTCATATCCCCAAGCGGGAGCGCAAGCGTGCACTAAGGGACATTTACGCCATAGAGCCAGTCACCCCAAAATTCAACCCATGGTCGGGCTGTCTGATTACTTTTGACCGCAGAGACCATCTGACCAGTATCCATCATGGAGGTTCGGTAGGATTGGTCCTCGGTCCAATCATTGACAGATTCCATCTCACACGAGTCCTCATGGATGGCGGCAGCAGTCTAAACCTGCTTTATCAGGACACTGTCCGCAAAATGGGCATTGATCCGTCAAGAATCAAGCCCACTAAAACCACCTTTAAAGGAGTAATACTTGGCATAGAGGCCTATTGCATAGGGTCAATAACGCTAGAGGTAGTATTCGGCTCATCGGATAACTTCCGAAGCGAAGATTTAATCTTCGACATCGTCCCCTTCCGCAGTGGTTATCATGCACTGCTCGGACGAACCGCTTTCGCCCGCTTCAATGCAGTCCCGCGTTATGCTATTTAAAGCTCAAGATGCCTGGACCACGTTGTGTTATAACAGTCAATGGAAACATGGGGCACTCCCTCCGTACTGAGGAGCATACCGCGGCCCTCGCAGCCGAGTGATACGCCTCCAACGTATCTATAATTTTTTATTGTTCCATGCTATTATATTATCAACCTTGGATGTTTTATATTCTATTTTATATGATTTTTGGGACTAACCTATTAACCTAGAGCCCAGAGCCAGTTTATGTTTTTTCCTTGTTTTTGAGTATCGCGGAAAAGGAAAACCAAACGGAGTCCAATTGACCTGAAATTTCATGGAGATTATTTTTGGACCAGAAGAAGCCCATGAAGTATCGGAGATGGGCCAGAAAAGTCCCGAGGCACCCACGAGGGTGGGGGCGCGCCCTACCCCCCTGGGTGCACCCCCTGCCTCATGGCCGCCTCGGAGACCCCCTGACTTGTTCCCGACTCCAACACCTCTTATATATACCCAAACTTCCAGAAAGAAACCTAGATTGGGTGTTCCACCGCCACAAGCCTCTGTAGCCACCGAAAACCAATCTAGACCCGTTCCGGCACCCTGCCGGAGGGGGGAATCCCTCTCCGGTGGCCATCTTCATCATCCCGGC
Organism: Triticum dicoccoides; assembly: GCF_002162155.2. Taxonomy (NCBI): domain Eukaryota; kingdom Viridiplantae; phylum Streptophyta; class Magnoliopsida; order Poales; family Poaceae; genus Triticum; species Triticum dicoccoides. Next base: position 518,298,403 of record NC_041392.1, on the reverse strand, counting down.
GCTCTCCATGACAAGGAGGGAGTAGTTCACCCTCGGGGCTGAGGGTATGTACCAGTAGCTATGTGTTTGATCTCTCCCTCTCTCGTGTTCTTGATTTGCAGGATCTTGATGTATCGCGAGCTTTGCTATTATAGTTGGATCTTATGATGTTTCTCCCCCTCTACTCTCTTGTAATGGATTGAGTTTTCCCTTTGAAGTTATCTTATCGGATTGAGTCTTTAAGGATTTCAGAACACTTGATGTATGTCTTGCATGTGCTTATCTGTGGTGACAATGGGATATTCACATGATCCACTTGATGTATGTTTTGGTGATCAACTCACGAGTTCCTTGACCTCGTGAACTTATGCATAGGGGTTGGCACACGTTTTCGTCTTGACTCTCCGGTAGAAACTTTGGGGCACTCTTTGAAGTTCTTTGTGTTGGTTGAATAGATGAATCTGATATTGTGTGATGCATATCGTATAATCATACCCACGAATACTTCAGGTGACATTGGAGTATCTAGGTGACATTAGGGTTTTGGTTGATTTATGTCTTAAGGTGTTATTCTAGTATGAACTCTAGGATAGATCGAACGGAAAGAATAGCTTCGTGTTATTTTACTACGGACTCTTGACTAGATCAATCAGAAAGAATAACTTTGAGGTGGTTTCGTACCCTACAATAATCTCTTCGTTTGTTCTCCGCTATTAGTGACTTGGAGTGACTCTTTGTTGCATGTTGAGGGATTGTTATATGATCCAACTATGTTATTATTGTTGAGAGAATTTGCACTAGTGAAAGTATGAAGCCTAGGCCTTGTTTCCTAGCATTGCAATACCGTTTTCGCTCACTTTTATCATTAGTTACCTTGCTGTTTTTATATTTTCAGATTACAAAAACCTATATCTACCATCCATATTGCACTTGTATCACCATCTCTTCGCCGAACTAGTGCACCTATACAATTTATCATTGTATTGGGTGTGTTGGGGACACAAGAGACTCTTTGTTATTTGGTTGCAGGGTTGTTTGAGAGAGACCATCTTCATCCTACGCCTCCCACGGATCGATAAACCTTAGGTCATCAACTTCAGGGAAATTTGCTACTGTCCTACAAACCTCGACACTTGGAGGCCCAACAACGTCTACAGGAACAAGGTTGTGTAGTAGACAGCAAGCTCTTTTCTAGCGCCGTTGCCGGGGAGGTTAGCGCTTGAAGGTATATCTTTAGATCTTGCAATCCAATCTTTTTGTTTATTGTTTTATCACTAGTTTAGTCTATAAAATAAAACTACAAAAAATGGAATTAAGGTTGCCTGATATGCTTCATATTTTTAATGTCTTTCGTGAAAATAAGGATTCCGGTAATTGTGCCAAAGTGTTAGAAGAAGAATGTATTAAAATGTTTGGCACTAAATATTTGGATGATGAGCATGATTGCAATGTTGTTAGTATGAATTCTTTGAATACCCATGATGCTAATGATATGCAAAGCCACAAGCTTGGGGATGCTATGTTTGATGAAGATGATATTTTCTCTCCCTCAAGTTTTGATGTGCAAATTTATTATGATGAAAGCATGCCTCCTATCTATGATGATTATTGTGATGACATGTATGCTATAAAGAACAATGATAACCATGAAAATTGTCATCTTGATTTTAATTTTCAATTGGATTATGCCTCTCATGATAGTTATTTTGTTAAGTTTGCTCCCACTACTATTCATGAGAAGAAATTTGCTTATGTGGAGAGTAATAAAATAATGATGGAGGAATATATGCTTGTAGGAGTTGCAATAATATCAAGTTTCCTCTCTATGTGTTGAAAATCTTGAAGTTATCCTTGTTTTACCTTCCTATGCAAGTTGATTCTTGTTCCCACAAGTTGTTTACTCACAAAATCCCTATGCATAGGAAGTGGGTTAGGCTTAAATGTGCTAGTTATATTCTTCATTATGCTCTCTTTATGTTTCAATTCTTATCTTTTATGCGAGCACCATTGAAACCATCATGCCTAGCTAGGGGCGTTAAACGATAGCGCTTGTTGGGAGGCAACCCAATTTTATTTTTGTTCCTGTTTATTAATCAATAAATCATCTATCCTCTTTTATGATTGTTCTTTTTATGTTTTAATTAGTGTTTGTGCCAAGTAAAGCCTTTAGGATCTTCTTGGGTGATTGTTATTTGATCTTGCTGTAAAAAACAGAAAGTATGCACTCATGAGAATAATTTTCATTTTCTACCAGAGAGCGATAAAATACCAATTCCACTTGCAGTAGATTAGTAGACAAATTTCCTAGGACTTACTGTTTTCTCAGGATTTTTGGAGTTACAGAAGTATTCGAAACCTACAGATTACTACAGACTGTTCTGTTTTTGACAGATTCTGTTTTCTACGTGTTGTTTGCTTATTTTGATGAATCTATGAGTAGTATTGGAGGGTATGAACCATAGAGAAGTTGGAATACATTAGATATTACACCAATATGAATTTATAATGAGTTCACAACAGTACCAAAAGTGGTGATTTATTTTCTTATACTAACGGATCTCATGAGATTTTCTGTTGAGCTTTGTGTTGTGAAGTTTTCAAGTTTTGGGTAAAGATTCGATGGACTATGGAATAAGGAGTGGCAAGAGCCTAAGCTTGGGGATTCCCAAGGCACCCCAAGGTAACATTCAAAGACAACCAAGAGCCTAAGCTTGGGGATGCCCCGGATGGCATCCCCTCTTTCGTCTTTGTCTATCGGTAACTTTACTTGGAGCTATATTTTTATTCACCACATGATATGTGTTTTGCTTGGAGCGTTATTTCATTTTATTTTGTTTTCCTTGATGTTTGAATAAAATACCAAGATCTGAAATTCTTAAATGTTATAGAGTCTTCACATAGTTACATAATTATTCAACTACTCATTGATCTTCACTTATATCTTTCGGAGTAGTTTGTCGTTTGCTCTAGTGCTTCACTTATATTTTTATAGAGCATGGCGGTGGTTTTATATTGAAGAAATAGATGAACTCTCATGCTTCACTTATATTATTTGGAGAGTCCTAAATAGCATGGTAATTTTCTTTGGTTATGAATTTAGTCCTAATATGATGGGCATCCAAGACGGGTATAATAAAAACGTTCATATAAAGTGCATTGAATACTATGAGAAGTTTGATACTTGATGATTGTTTTGAGATATGAAGATGGTAATATTAGACATGCTAGTTGAGTAGTTGTGAATTTGAGAGATACTTGTGTTAAAGTTTGTGATTCATGTAGCATGTACGTATGCTGAACCGTTGTCTGATGAAGTTGGAGCATGATTTTTTATTGATTATCTTCCTTATGAGTGGCGGTCGGGGATGAGCGATGGTATTTTCCTACCAATCTATCCCCCTAGGAGCATGCGCGTAATACTTCGTTTCGATAACTAATAGATTTTTGCAATAAGTATGTGAGTTCTTTATGACTAATGTTGAGTCCATGGATTATACACACTCTCACCCTTCCACCATTGCTAGCCTCTCTAATACCGCGCACCTTTCGCCGGTATCATACAGCCACCATACCTACCTATTATGGCATTTCCATAGCCATTATGAGATATATTTCTATGCAACTTTCGACCGTTCCATTTATTATGACACGCTTCATCATTGTCGTATTGCTTTGCATGATCATGTAGTTGACATCGTATTTGTGGCAAAGCCACCATTCATAATTCTTTCATACATGTCACTCATGAGTCATTGCACATCTCGGTACACCGCCGGAGGCATTCATATAGAGTCATATTTTGTTCTAAGTATTGAGTTGTAATTCTTGAGTTGTAAGTAAATAAAAGTGTGATGGTCATCATTATTAGAGCATTGTCCCATGTGAGGAAAGGATGATGGAGACTATGATTCCCCCACAAGTCAGGATGAGACTCCGGACGAAAAATAAAAAAAAGGAGAAAAAAGAGGCTATAAAACAAGAGAATGCCCAAAAACAAAAAAAGAGAGAAAAATAGAGAAGGGGCAATGCTACTACCCTTTTACCACACTTGTGCTTCAAAGTAGCACCATGATCTTCATGATAGAGAGTCTCCTATGTTGTCACTTTCATATACTAGTGGGAATTTTTTATTATAGAACTTGGCTTGTATATTCCAATGATGGGCTTCCTCAAAATGCCCTAGGTCTTCGTGAGCAAGCGAGTTGGATGCACACCCACTTAGTTTTGTTTTGAGCTTTCATACACTTATAGCTCTAGTGCATCCGTTGCATGACAATCCCTACTCACTCACATTGATATATATTGATGGGCATCTCCATAGCTCATTGATACGCCTAGTTGATGTGAGACTATCTTCTCCTTTTTGTCTTCTCCACAACCACCATTCTATTCCACCAATGGTGCTATGTCCATGTCTCACGCTCATGTATTGCGTGAAGATTGAAAAGGTTTGAGAACATCAAAAGTATGAAACAATTGCTTGGCTTGTCATCGGGGTTGTGCATGATTTAAATATTCTGTGATATGAAGATAGAGCATAGCCAGACTATATGATTTTGTAGGGATAGCTTTCTTTGGCCATGTTATTTTGAGAAGACATAATTGCTTGGTTAGTATGCTTGAAGTATTATTGTTTTTATGTCAATATTAAACTTTTGTCTTGAACCTTTCGGATCTGAATATTCATGCCACAATAAAGAAAATTACATTGAAAATTATGTTAGGTAGCATTCCACATCAAAAATTCTGTTTTATCATTTACCTACTCGAGGACGAGCAGTAATTAAGCTTGGGGATGCTTGATACGCCTCCAACGTATCTATAAATTTTGATTGTTACATGTTATTATATTATCAACCTTGGATGTTTTATATGCATTTATTTTCTATTTTATATGATTTTTGGGACTAACCTGTTAACCTAGAGCCCAGTGTCAGTTTCTGTTTTTTTCCTTGTTTTTGAGTATCGCAGAAAAGGAAAACCAAACGGAGTCCAATTGACCTGAAATTTCACGGAGATTATTTTTGGACCAGAAGAAGCCCACGGAGTATCGGAGATGGGCCAGAAGAGTCCTGAGGCACCCACGAGGGTGGGGGCGCGCCATACCACCCTGGGCGCTCCCTACCTCGTGGCCGGCTCGGAGACCCCCCCTGATTTGTTCCCGACTCCAACACCTCTTATATATACCCAAACTTCCAGAAAGAAACCTAGATCGGGAGTTCCGCTGCCGCAAGCCTCTATAGCCACCAAAAACCAATCTAGACCCGTTCTGGCACCCTGCCGGAGGGGGGAATCCCTCTCCGGTTGCCATCTTCATCATCCCGGCGCTCTCCATGACGAGGAGGGAGTAGTTCACCCTTGGGGCTGAGGGTATGTACTAGTAGCTATGTGTTTGATCTCTCTCTCTCTCTCTCTCTCTCTCTCTCTCTCGTGTTCTTGATTTGCACGATCTTGATGTATCGCGAGATTTGCTATTATAGTTGGATCTTATGATGTTTCTCCCCCTCTACTCTCTTGTAATGGATTGAGTTTTCCCTTTGAAGTTATCTTATCGGATTGAGTATTTAATGATTTGAGAACACTTGATGTATGTCTTGCATGTGCTTATCTGTGGTGACAATGGGATATTCACGTGATCCACTTGATGTATGTTTTGGTGATCAACTTGCGAGTTTCGTGACCTTGTGAACTTATGCATAGGGGTTGGCACACGTTTTCGTCTTGACTCTCCGGTAGAAATTTTGGGGCACTCTTTGAAGTTCTTTGTGTTGGTTGAATAAATGGATTTGAGATTGTGTGATGCATATCATATAATCATACCCACGGATACTTGAGGTGACATTGGAGTATCTAGGTGACATTAGGGTTTTGGTTGATTTGTGTCTTAAGGTGTTATTCTAGTACGAACTCTAGGATAGATCAAACGAAAAGAATAGCTTCGTGTTATTTTACTACGGACTCTTGAATAGATCAATCAGAAAGAATAACTTTGAGGTGGTCTCATACCCTACAATAATCTCTTCATTTGTTCTCCGCTATTAGTGACTTTGGAGTGACTCTTTGTTGCATGTTGAGGGATTGTTATATGATCCAACTATGTTATTATTGTTGAGAGAATTTGCACTAGTGAAAGTATCCCTAGGCCTTGTTTCCTAGCATTGCAATACCATTTCGCTCACTTTTATCATTAGTTACCTTGCTATTTTTATATTTTCATATTACAAAAACCTATATCTACCATCCATATTGCACTTGTATCACCATCTCTTCGCCGAACTAGTGCACCTATACAATTTATCATTGTATTGGGTGTGTTGGGGACACAAGAGACTCTTTGTTATTTGGTTGCAGGGTTGTTTGGGAGAGACCATCTTCATCCTACGCCTCCCATGGATTGATAAATCTTAGGTCATCCACTTGAGGGAAATTTGCTACTGTCCTACAAACCTCTGCACTTGGAGGCCCAACAACGTCTACAAGAAGAAGGTTGTGTAGTAGACATCACTGAGGTGTAGGGCGGCCTTATCAAGCTGAATACTTCATCGGCCATCAAGCCCCCGGACACCGTCAAAAGAGTCTGGTCTACCCTGCAGAATGATAGTCCGGTTCGTCCAAAACTAGATTAGCAATTCGGCCTTTGTCAATACCCCCACTTAATTGCGGCATACGTACCGCGTATACATAGCTACGCACTAAAAATACCATGGGCAAGGATGGAGGCACACTAAGGACAAAGTCCACAATACGGCTCGACCCTATTTGGACCTTCATGTTCTTCCTTCCTTTTTTCTTTTATTTTCTCCTTTATTTTTCAGGTTCTTCAAAACCCAAATCACTTTTCGATGGTACCAAGGGCCCTTTTTCCAGGCCCCTTATGTATAGTCGGTCATTGATCCTCTCAAAGGATCCTACACCAAGGTGAAAAGCGACGCAGACGTGCGGCAGGGTGCCCAAAGGATCTTCAAGACCACCCTTTTCTTTTTAAGGACCTGTATACAACTTTCCCTTGTTCTCAAATTATGGGCATGTAAAATAGCCTTAATGACGATGGCATTCTATGTAAGAGCACGTTTGACATATCAATCAGATTATAGCGGAAGCAGTTTTGTCCAAACATTATTCTGTATTCCATCTTCACGACAGATTGACATACACACCTCGGCATAAAATTGCCAAGGGCTCTATCCGGCCATATCCATTTTTCAAAAAACAACAAGTCGAACACTTTTACAGTACATTTCGGCGTCCCGAACACCGCATTATATGCATCGGCTCCGAATCATGTAACATTCCAAATTTCCAATTTGGAATGTTATACATTAGATCATCTATGCATATCATATTTTATTTTTGCATTTTGGTTGATCCTAGAAATTCTACGCAACTCAATGACCCACAGAGAGAGTTGGGGATTTCGTTATTTTCATATTTGAGTTTTCTCAAATTTTGAGAATAGGATCATTTGATTTTATTTATTTTATCATCAATTATTTCTACTACAAAAATATGAGAGAGGGAATAAAATGACTTTCCCAAAATAAAGAAATATTGAGGATTTAATAATAAAATCAAATAAGATTTTATTTCGGAGTTTTTCGGTGTTTTATTTGAATTTAGAAAAAATGTGCGTTTTTCAAAATTGTATTTAGGTCCCAAATAAATGTTCACCTTGTGCGGCTTGATTTTAGAAGCCCGTAAAAATTTATTTCGGAATTTTTGGAGTCCATTTAGTATTTATTTATTTTTCCGAGCGGAATAATTTAAAAAAAACGAACCGACCTACGGGCCGTGTCCGACTAGGACTCCGGGCCGAGGGGGGGGGCCTTTATAAGCCGGGGCAGCCCACCCGGGGGAAACCCTAGCCCAGCCGCTGCCCTAGCCGCCCGCCCCAGCCGCCGCTTCCGCCGCCGTCGGACACCGCCGCCGCCGCCGCCGAGGTTCGCCGCCGCCGCCTCGACTTTCGTGCCATCGTTAAAAAAAAGATCGGTTTTTGTCGGTTTTTTTTGTTTCGGTTTTTTTTAAATAGATCGGTTTTTCCGATTTATTTAAATAGCGAGCGTTCATCCGTTCGTTCGTTCTAGCGAGCGTTCGTCGTTTTTTCTTTTCTCGGATTAAATCCGCGATTTTCTGATCGCGATTCCTGATCCGATTTTCGTTTTAGTGTAACTTTTCGCTCGTTTATCGAAATCAGGCGATTCAAGCGCCTAGAGTTTTGTCTCGAAACCCTCTATCCGTTTAACCAACTTAAACAAGATTTTGCTACTGTAAAATTTGCCTTAGATCCAGAGTACTAGAACGAAGTTGTTTCTTTCGCCGTTTGACTTTCGTTGCTTCGTTCAATTTGATTCTTTTTGCCAACCGGAGTTCTTAAGTTGAACCTTCTGGTTAGATCTCTTATTTGTGTTTTACCCATGCATTAGATGAGTACTTATTGTATGCTTGTTTGTTTGTCTGCGATAGAATACCCGGAATGCGCCGCCTGTTACTTCGAATCGTTAGGTTTCGCGGATCATCAGCAAGGCAAGTAACACTTTGATCATACCTTTTCTACTACCCAGTTTTCTTGCATTAGATCAATCCTCACACATTGCATGAATAGGATCTAATTAAATTGTGGGATGGGAAGTAGATGAGGTAGTACCTATTACCTGTTTATTATCAAACCTTTTGGAGTTACTTCTACGTTTGCTTATTATGCCATGCTATGCTAGTAGACGTGGATTGGGTGAGTGACATCCATGACAGATGTGAGATTGGTTTATCTAAGGTGGCAACTTAAACACACATCTGGGTGGATTGAGGCACCTGGGTATTCCAGGACTTGCCTGTTTTCTTTTGGACCGCCACCCAAGCTCAAAGGGATCATGAGACTATTCATACTAGAAACTTCCGTGTGCAGCCACAAGTTATTATGGGCTCTAGCATGGTTGACTAAGTTGTGCGAACTCTTACAGTGGTAGACTAGCAGATGTAGGGGATGTAGGTGGTACGGTCTACCTGATCGTAAGGTGCTAGCGCTTCTGAAAGACTATGTCTCGGTCATCCGTCTTCTCAAACACCATGTAGTGCGAGAAACCAAACGGAGGCGATCGAGTATTGTGGGGAAAGGTGCGCAAACCTCTGCAGAGTGTAACAAACTAATCATGGTTAGCCATGTCCCCGGTTATGGACAATCTTGAGTATCTAGTACCTGGATTATCATGTGAATCTCAACATGTTACTCTAAATTAATTTTGTTGGGTTTTGTTTAATGATGATGCTTAATTGGGATTGAGAATGCTGTCAACCATTCTCAATGTTTAACAACTACCATGATAGTTAAATAAATTTATTCCTTTGAAGTAGGGAAAAATTGGCTTTACGCAAAACTGTAACCATAGAGCTTTCCACCAGCCAAATATGCATATAGTATAGTTATTTCATTTCCATTACTCTCTATGTGTTACCTTGCCAGCATATTCCATGTGCTGACCCGTTTTCGGGCTGCAATGTTAATGTTGCAGACTTTTCAGACGACGATTAAGGAGTTTTTAGGTCGTGGTTCTATACTCAATGATGCCGTTGGAGTTGATGGACTCACTTATCTTCCAAGCCTTCCGCTGTTATCGTTATTAGATGGCCTTAAGCCATATTTATTGTAATAAGTTCTCTTTTGAGACACTCGATGTAATAAGTGTGTGATTGCTACTATGCTATAAATCCTCTGAGTACTGTGTGGTGTCAGCATTACTGATCCAGGGATGACACCGGAGCACAGAGATCAGACTGTTTGAGGTCTGGTCGCTATAGAGATGGTATCAGAGTACACACTGACTGTAGGACATGACCACTAAGCTAAAAGACCTAGATCACTTTTCACTCTCTTCTCTTCTGACTTCTCATCTTTTCTACTCTTTAGGATGGCGGATGTAAGGAACAAGTTCACGCAACCGGATGAAGATACACCCTTTGGACGTCACTTGAAGGAAGTCACTAGATACCTGAATATAGGAGTACCAAGCTTCACAGGAACCTACAACGCCACTTTACCTGAAGAAGAGCGCTGGATGATTCAAGTTCAAGTTCCAGGAAGGACGTTCATGCCAGTCACTGAGCCCATAGAGTTTTCTTTTGATGCACTAACTTGGAGTCTAGGAAAGAGCATGGCAGCTCACATCGCCATGGGACGCATTGGAGAAGTCTACCGCAAGGATCTCAAGGATACTATCTACCAGATTTGTGGGCGCCGAGATGAGCACTGGGAGATGATCAGCACCAGGAAGGATAGGTCAATCACAGCTTTTATCCAGGAGTTAAATCAGCACATTCAACGATAGGAGAACCAGATGTGCGCCGACATGATAGATATGAAGAAGGCTAAGACTAGAATCAAGGAACTGGAGGAAGAAATCAAGGCTACACGTGAAGATTATGAAGAGGAAATTGAAGTACTGGTGGAGAAGAATGACGACCTGATCAAGAAGATTGGAATATTTATGGGAGGCCCTACGCCAGTAGATGAAGACGAAGAACTCAAGGAAATTAGCCCGGAAGACTACATCATCATCGACGGCAGCGACTCGGAACCAGATAGTAGCGATGATGACTATGTTGATGAAGCTGGAGCAGATATCATGGAGTCTGCAACCGAAGAATATTTCTAGCAGACCACCCCATTAGTAGTAGTAGTCCACCATGTAATATAATAGTCCGAGCACTTTTGCGATAGATAGATCGATTGTATGCCTTTGTTTGATTGATTGAAGTGAATTGTTTGTTTTTGCCTCATGTGCATATGGGTAGTGTTTTCTCTTTAGACCCCCTCTATTCTTATATCTCATCTTTTCTAAACCCTCAGATGCCTCCGAGACATGACCCCGGATTTGCATTTCCACCAGAGCTCACCCAGTTGATCCAGCAGCAGAACACATTGATGCAGTTGCTAGTTCAGAATCAGAATCAGGGGAACAACAACAACAACCCACCACCACCACCTGTTGACCACTTAGCCTGTTTTCTTAGGCTGAATCCGCCGGTGTTTTCCAGTAGCACCGAGCCGATAGTAGCAGATGATTGGCTCCGCAAGACAGCTAGGGAGTTGACCACAACAGGATGCATAGATGTGGAGAAGGTGAAGTTTGCCGCACATCACCTAGAAGGACCCGCAACATCATGGTGGGAGAATTTCACAGCTACTTTCCCTGTTGACACTGTCACATGGGACCAGTTTTAGTAGGCTTTTCGTACTGCACATGTTTCAGCAGGAGCTATGGCCATGAAGAAGCGTGAGTTTCACAACTTGCGCCAAGGAGGACGGACAGTTGGCCAGTATGTGGAGGAATTTAGTAAGCTAGCACGTTATGCCCCAGATGACGTCACTACGGATGCAGCAAAACAGGAGAAGTTTCTAGAAGGACTGAATGATGAGTTGAGCATGCAGTTGATGGTAGCAACCTTCAACAACTACTAGGAGTTGGTAGATCATGCTCTTATGATTGAAGGGAAGCAACAACAGATTGAGAACCGCAAGAGGAAGTATGGACAAGGAAAGTACAATTCAGGAGCTCAGCAGAAGCCACGTTTTACCCTTAGACCGGGAGGACATTTTCAGCATACCCATGGAGGAGGTAGCTCGCACAATCACAATGGCACCAAGAATGGTAATGGCAATGGAGGAAGCAACGGCCAGATCCGCACCAACCCACCAACCCCAGCCAAGAAGGACCTAAGCCAAGTCACTTGTTTTAAGTGTGAGAAGACCAGACATTATGCCAATGAATGTCCTGAAGGCCAAAATGGCAAAGGAAGTTCTGGGAAGAAGCCGAACCCTTTCAACAGGGGACAGGTGAACCACGTTAGCATGGAGGATGTTGAAGCTCAGCCCGATGCAGTAACAGTTAAGTTTTTGGTTAAGTCATTTACTGCACTCGTTCTTTTTTATACTGGTGCATCGCATTCATACATCTCAAGGGGATTTGTGGATAAGTATAACCTATCAACCCAAGCCCTTAGGTCACCCATGTTAGTAACCTCGCCAGGAGCACAGTACGTGGCTAGTCTATGGTGTGATCGGTTACCATTAAGGATTGGTAACTATGTTGTTCCCTCAAACCTAATAGTATTGGAATCCCAAGGATTAGATGTGATATTAGGCATGGATTGGTTATCAAAGTATGAAGGGAATATTGAATGTGCTAGCAAGTCAATTTTGCTTACCACCCCAGAAGGGAGAAGGATCAAGTATGTATCCCGACATGTGCCAAAGAGGACTCAAGTAAATTGCCTAACAGGAGTTGTGCAGGAGGAAGTACAAGTGGTAAGGGATTTTCCTGAAGTATTTCCGGAGGAGTTGCCAGGCATGCCACCGGATAGAGATATTGAGTTTTTGATTGAGCTATTGCCAGGCACAGGCCCAATATCAAAGAGACCATATAGGATGCCAGCAAAGGATTTGGTGGAAATTAAGAAGCAGATTAAGGAGTTACTGGACAAGGGATATATTCGCCCAAGTTCTTCACCTTGGGGATCGCCAGTACTTCTAGTGGAGAAGAAGGATGGATCGTTAAGGATGGTTATTGATTATCGAGTATTGAATGAAGTAACGATCAAGAACAAGTACCCACTACCGATGATCAATGATCTGTTCGATCGATTGCAAGGAGCTAAGGTATTTTCCAAGATCGATCTGCGATCAGGATACCACCAGTTGAAGATTCAAGAACAGGATATTTCGAAGACAGCTTTTACCACCAGGTATGGGCTGTACGAGTATACCGTTATGTCATTTGGTCTGACTAACGCACCTACCTATTTTATGAACATAATGAACAAAGTATTTATGGAGTTTTTGGATAAGTTCGTCGTAGTGTTCATTGATGATATCCTGGTTTACTTGAAGAATGAAGAGGAGCATAAGGAGCATTTGCGTTTGGTACTTGGAAAGCTCAGAGAATATCAATTATATGCCAAGTTCAGCAAATGTGAGTTTTGGTTGAAGGAAGTAGGATTCCTCGGACACGTTATATCTGGAGAAGGTATAGCAGTAGATCCCGCTAAAGTTGAAACCGTGACCAAGTGGGAAGCCCCAACAATAGTTGGAGAGATTCGGAGTTTTCTTGGATTCACAGGATACTACCGGAGATTTATTGAGAATTTCTCAAAGATTGCGAAGCCTATGACTGAGTTGTTGAATAAAGATACCAAGTTCATATGGATAGAGGAATGTGAGGCTAGTTTCCAGGAATTGAAGAAACGCTTGGTTACCTCACCAGTGTTGATTTTGCCAGACCAGACCAAGGATTATGAGGTGTATTGCGACGCTTCACGTCGAGGACTTGGAGCAGTGCTTATGCAGGAAGGGAGATTTGTTTCATATGCCTCAAGACAATTGAAGCCTCATGAGTTGAATTATGCCACGCATGATTTGGAGTTAGGAGCCGTAGTGCATGCTTTGAAAACATGGAGACATTTTCTCATTGGGAATCATTGTGAGGTGTACACGGATCATAAGAGTTTGAAGTACATTTTCACATAGAAGGAGTTAAACCTCAGACAAAGGAGATGGTTGGAGCTTGTCAATGATTATGATATGAAACTGCATTATCACCCCGGAAAGGCTAATGTAGTAGCTGACACAATAAGCCGTAAGAGCCATGTCAATACGTTAATGACGGGAGAAATACCCAAGGAGTTAGCAGAAAATCTTCGTGAACTATGTTTGGAAATAGTTCCGAGAGGCTATGTAGCAGCATTGGAGATTCAGTCAACTTTGATGGATAGAATCAGAGAAGCTCAGAATACTGACAAAGAGATTGCCGCTATAAAGGAGAAACTGAGCAAAGGAAAAGCTAAAGGATTTTGTGAGGATGAGCACGACACCATATGGTTTGAAGACCACGTTTATGTGCCCAATGACCCGGAGATTAGGAAGTTGATACTGCAAGAGGCACACGATTCACCATATTCAATTCACCCAGGAAATACCAAGATGTATTTGGATTTAAAGGATATCTTCTGGTGGACTGGAATGAAGAAGGATATTGCGGAGTATGTAGCAGTTTGTGATGTATGTCAGAGAGTAAAGGCAGAGCATCAGAAGCCAGCAAGATTGTTACAACCATTGCCGATACCCGAATGGAAGTGGGATAAGCTAGGCATGGATTTTATCACGGTATTGCCCAGGACTCGTTCAGGCTATGACTCGATTTGGGTTGTAGTCGACCGATTGACGAAAGTAGCTCATTTCATCCCAGTAAAGACCACTTACACCAGTGCTAAGTTGCAAAAGATATACATGACCAGGATCGTATGTCTGCATGGAGTTCCAAGGAGTATCATATCTGATAGAGGAACCCAGTTTACCTCAAAGTTCTGGAAGCAGTTGCATGAAACTTTGGGTACCAGGTTAGAATTCAGTACAACTTTTCATCCACAGATAGATGGACAGACCAAGAGAGTCAATCAGATTTTGGAGGATATGCTGAGAGCTTGTGCGCTAGATTACGGATCTAGTTGGGACGATAATTTGCCATATGCAGAGTTCTCTTACAACAACAGTTACCAAACCAGTTTAAAGATGGCCCCTTTCGAAGCTTTGTACGGAAGGAGGTGCAGGACACCGTTATCATGGGACGAAGTTGGAGACCGCCAGTCGTTTGGACCTGACTTGATTAAAGAGTCTGAACGGAAGGTGAAGTTGATTCGCGATAGGCTCAAGGTAGCCCAGTCCAGGCAGAAAGGTTATGCAGATTCTAAACGTAAGGAGACAGTTTACGAAGTGGGAGATAGAGCTTATCTTCGAGTATCTCCACTTTGGGGAACAAAGCGTTTTGGAGTTAAAGGGAAGTTAGCACCACGATTTGTAGGACCATATCGAGTTTTGGAGCGTATGGGAGAAGTGGCCTACAAGGTTGAATTGCCCGAAGGATTGTCAGGAGTTCATGATGTGTTCCACGTTTCTCAGTTAAAGAAGTGCCACGCGGAGATGGCTGACATACCCTTGAGAGACACAGTGCCATTGGAAACTATTCAGTTGGATAATGATTTGACCTACGAAGAGAAACCAATTAAGATCCTCGAATTTACCAGTCGAGTCACTCGCAGCAAGGTTATCAAGTTTTGCAAAGTTCAGTGGAGCCACCACACGGAAGATGTAGCCACCTGGGAACAAGAGGAAGATTTGCTCAAGGACCACCCTCACCTATTCATCTTAAGGGGGGTAGGTTTGTAACATCCCAAATTTCCAATTTGGAATGTTATACATTAGATCATTGTCGGTGTACTAGAGTAGGGGTACCCTAGTACCCCGAACTTGTGCACGGGCAGTCGCAGCACCCCGCGGCAAGGCTTGCCGGGTGACCGCCAAGACCCTCCGTGGCTCCCTTGAAGACCATTCAAGAATAAAGTACTCAAACCAAGGCCCCGGCAAGAGGAGCTTGCCGGGAAGGCCAACCAAGGCCCCGGCAAGAGGAGCTTGTCGGGAAGGCCAACCAAGGCCCCGGCAAGAGGATCTTGCCGGGGAGTGACAAGACCCCAGCAAGAGGAGCTTGCCGGGAAGGCCACTCAAGGCATACCAAGATAGCTTGCCGTGACGCGCCCTGCGTCCCGGCAAGGCCCGGTGAGCGACAAGCTCCCAAACACGACAAGACGACGACCGCGGCAAGGAGCTTGCCGCGGGAAACCCCCACTTCGTGCCCGCGCTCCAGCACACCTGCTAACGTGTCGCTCTAGGACTCTCCCAAGCACACGTGGCAGGAGGCCGTGCAGCTAGGGGTACGTGGTGGCAAGCGGAGATGAAGAGAAGGCCATCGTGGCAAACGGTGGCGCTCCTAACGGTCACCTTTTGCACTGTTTAGGAGACTCAGACAGGCATTTAATGCCCTTGTCCCCTACCTGGCGCGCTAGAGATGTCGGGGAAACTGATCCACGAACACCTATGGGGATCGGCGGACCGAGCCCCTTTCGATTCGGTGAGGGCGGAGGTTGAACAAAGAGCGGATCGAGGCATTACACACGGGCGGTTTTACCCAGCTTCGGGCCGCACGGATGCGTAAAACCCTACTGCTGCTTGTTTGTGTGTATTGAATCTTTGCTCAGGAGCGATCGACGCTACCAGACTGAGCGTGGGAGTGTTTCTGGTGTTTACAATGAGCCGAACCGGCCGAACCCCCTCTACGTTGCGCCTGGGCCTCCTTTTATACTTTCAAGGGGTCACCGACTGGTGGCAACGTAGACTAGAAGGGTAAAAATGGAAAAGCCTTTCCGGCAACGATCTTGCCGGGAGCCGGTGTCAAGAACGACGAAGTTCTTCGCCATAAGCCTTTCCGGCAACGATCTTGCCGGGAGCCGGTGTCAAGAACGACGAAGTTCTTCACCATAAGCCTTTCCGGCAACGATCTTGCCGGGAGCCGATGTCAAGAACGACGAAGTTCTTCGCCATAAGCCTTTCCGGCAACGATCTTGCCGGGAGCCGGTGTCAAGAACGACGAAGTTCTTCGCCATAAGCCTTTCCGGCAACAATCTTGACGGGAGCCGGTGTCGAGAACGACGAAGTTCTTCGCCATAAGCCTTTCCGGCAACGATCTTGCCGGGAGCCGGTGTCAAGAACGACGAAGTTCTTCGCCATAAGCCTTTCCGGCAACGATCTTGCCGGGAGCCGGTGTCAAGAACGACGAAGTTCTTCGCCATAAGCCTTCCTGGCAACAAGCTTGCCGGAAGCCGGCATCGAGAACGTCAAAGTTCTCTGCCGAAGATAAAAGCCTTCCTGGCAACAAGCTTGCCGGAAGCCGGCATCGAGAACGTCAAAGTTCTCTGCCGAAGATAAAAGCATTCCTGGCAACAAGCTTGCCGGAAGCCGGCATCAAGAACGTCAAAGTTCTCTGCCGAAGATAAAAGCCTTCCTGGCAACAAGTTTGCCGGAAGCCGGCATCGAGAACGTCAAAGTTCTCTGCCGAAGATAAAAGCCTTCCTGGCAACAAGCTTGCCGGAAGCCGGCATCGAGAACGTCAAAGTTCTCTGCCAAAGATAAAAGCCTTCCTGGCAACAAGCTTGCCGGAAGCCGGCATCGAGAACGTCAAAGTTCTCTGCCGAAGATAAAAGCCTTCCTGGCAACAAGCTTGCCGGAAGCCGGTGTCGAGAACGTCAAAATTCTCTGCTGGAAGATAAAAGCCTTCCCGGCAAGCCAGTATCGCTGGGGGCTGCGAGTGCCAAGAATCGTCCACGGCAAACCAGAGTTGCCGGGGGCTGCAATATCAGATAAGTCTTTCATCCCTCATCATGCATCCTCTTATGGACTGGGGGATGCAAAACCACGTTTCTTCCCGAAAACTGCCGTGCTCCCTCGACTCTAGGCCCTGGGGCTCGTTCTCGGGGCCAAGTTTGGTCGTAGTCGCGGCAGCAAAGGGATGAAACAAGGAGACCGCACCCACCTCGTTCCTGCCTCCGTTAAAAGCGTGAGAAAGGTCGAGCGACATGGGAAGGCGGCATGGCCTATTGCCGGGAGATGAAATGTCTGTCCGAGGGACACCAAGGATTTGCTCCTTGGTGTGGGTTCAACTCACGAGGCAAATAACCCGGCAAGCATCCCCTTTTCATTAAAAAACATCCCACTCAGGTACTGTCCATAGAGGATGAAAAACATGAAAGAGAGGATTACAAGTTCTAGATACAGCTAAGGCCCGAAGGCTTACAAATTAAAAAGATAAGATGCTCGTAATCCCTTTCCTGTCCCTCTTTTCAAGAGGCAGGTCAAGGAGGCGAAAAGGGCAAAAGGAGCGCCTAGGCGAGCTACGGGTGCCAGAAGACACCAAGAGAACATCCCGGGGGCCGTCCGAAGGCTGGACGGCGATGGCGGCGCCGGAAGCGGGGCCCGAAGACGGGGCGACAGGACGTCAGCACGCTGTCGAGGGCACCACGCCCTCGTACTCCGACCTGACGGCCTTGTCGCCAGCCCTCTTCCCCTTCCGCAGCCTCCCTACGCCAGCCGCCCAAGGAGACAACCCCGGGGAGTTCAAAGAGCCGGCGACACGGATGATGGGGCCGCCGGTGCCGCGCGAAGCGGCGCCCAACTCCTAGTCGGACCCGCCGCTCCGCCGCCCGCTACCCTCATCGTCGTTGTCGCTCCCCTCCTCGTCACTCTCGCTCGAGGAGGAGCCTTCGCTGTCGGAGGAGCTGTCCACGCAGCACTTCGCCCGAGTGCCGAAGCACCCGAAGGCCTTGACGGAGAGGAGATCGCCCTCCATCAACTTAAAATGGAGGGTAAACCCCTCCATCAAGCTGTGGATGCAGGCGAACGTCTTCCACCCTCGATCAAGATACACCACATTAGGGGCTGGGAATACAACGCGGACTCGCGTGCCGCTGATCCCACAGCCCCTCATGTGCAGTCTCAACGTCTCAGGCGGGTCCAACTCTATCGCGCGCGCAAACGGAGCTGGAAGCCGGAGGCGACGACGAGGCGCCCGGCGCAGCCTGACAAAGAACTCGCAAGGGTCATCCCTTATATGGACCGCCGTGGGGGGAGGAGCCGCCGGCGGAGGTGAAGCTGACGCGCCACCCCGTCCGCCTCTTCCCCGAGCGCCTCGACCTCGTCCTCGACCTCGTCCGTGACCTCTCCCCCTCCCTCTTCCCCTTATGGCTGGCTCCGCCACCACGGGCGCGGAAGATGGAGAGATGCGCTGTCTGGCGGCGACCCTCGCCGCCACCGATGAAGGGCCTGGTTTCCCTTTCTCCATGGCAAATGAGAGAAAGGGGAGCAGAAGCTGAAGAAAGGAGGAGATGAGAGAGTGCTGTTTCCTGTGCTCCCCTCCCGCTCTTTATAAAGGAGCGAGGTGGGGGTCAGCCGCCCCGCTCAGTGAATCAAGGCACGGGGAGAGCAGGGAGTCGGGGCCATCCCGCTGCCTCTGCTCGCGACGGCCCAGTTTCCCACTTCCACCGTCCGCGACCCCAAGCGCATGGGAGCCGCGTGGCGGAGATGCAGAACCAAGGCGACAGGTGAGGCGGCCTCGCTCCGCCCCGTGATAGCGGGGAGTGGACATCCCGAAAACCGCGCACCGGCCCCGTCCAGTAAATGCACCACGCTCCCACACTTACCTCTGTTTAGGGAGGAGGGCGTGAACCGTCCCCATCATCGTGGCCTGACGCATGCTCGAGGGGCTTAGCCTCGCGCACGCCGCCCGCGTCACCCACGACGCCGCGTTTGACGTGTGCCGTTCTGGGCGTGCGCGGTGGGAGCGGAGAGATATGCGGCGTGACCTAGGCCGCGCGTGCCCGTGCACTGTTTTGGGCCTGGCCCAACAGCGCTCGGCACCGTGTATGGCCCAGGCCCGGGGGCTCCTGTCGGTGTACTAGCGTAGGGGTACCCTAGTACCCCGAACTTGTGCACGGGCAGTCACAGCACCCCGCGGCAAGGCTTGCCGGGTGACTGCCAAGACCCTCCGTGGCTCCCTTGAAGACCATTCAAGAATAAAGTACTCAAACCAAGGCCCCGGCAAGAGGAGCTTGCCGGGAAGGCCAACCAAGGCCCCGGCAAGAGGAGCTTGTCGGGAAGGCCAACCAAGGCCCCGGCAAGAGGATCTTGCCGGGAAGAGACAAGACCCCGGCAAGAGGAGCTTGCCGGGAAGGCCACTCAAGGCATACCAAGAAAGATTGCCGCGACGCGCCCTGCGTCCCGGCAAGGCCCGGTGAGCGACAAGCTCCCAAACACGACAAGAGGACGACCGCGGCAAGGAGCTTGCCGCGGGAAACCCCCACTTCATGCCCGCGCTCCAGCACACCTGCTAACGTGTCGCTCTAGGACTCTCCCAAGCACACATGGCAGGAGGCCGTGTAGCTAGGGGTACGTGGTGGCAAGCGGAGATGAAGAGAAGGCCATCGTGGCAAACGGTGGCGCTCCTAACGGTCACCTTTTGCACTGTTTAGGAGACTCAGACAGGCATTTAATGCCCTTGTCCCCTGCCGTCAGAGTTAGGTAGGATGCACTGTATCCACAGTAGCGGTAGCTGCACCTACCGCATCCTTTTCCATTTTTACCCTTCTAGTCTACGTTGCCACCTGTCGGTGACCCCTTGAAAGTATAAAAGGAGGCCCAGGCGCAACGTAGAGGGGGTTCGGCCGGTTCGGCTCATTGGAAACACCAGAAACACTCCCACGCTCAGTCTGGTAGCGTCGATCGCTCCTGAGCAAAGATTCAATACACATAAACAAGCAGCAGTAGGGTTTTACGCATCCGTGCGGCCCGAAGCTGGGTAAAACCGCCTGCGTGTACTGCCTCGATCCGCTCTTTGTTCAACCTCCGCCCTCACCGAATCGAAAGGGGCTCGGTCCGCCGATCCCCATAGGTGTTCGTGGATCAGTTTCCCCGACAATCATCTATGCATATCATATTTTATTTTTGCATTTTGGTTGATCCTAGAAATTCTACGCAACTCAATGACCCACAGAGAGAGTTGGGGATTTCGTTATTTTCATATTTGAGTTTTCTCAAATTTTGAGAATAGGATCATTTGATTTTATTTATTTTATCATCAATTATTTCTACTACAAAAATATGAGAGAGGGAATAAAATGACTTTCCCAAAATAAAGAAATATTGAGGATTTAATAATAAAATCAAATAAGATTTTATTTCGGAGTTTTTCGGTGTTTTATTTGAATTTAGAAAAAATATGCGTTCTTCAAAGTTGCATTTAGGTCCCAAATAAATGTTCACCTTGTGCGGCTTGATTTTAGAAGCCCGTAAAAATTTATTTCGGAATTTTTGGAGTCCGTTTAGTATTTCTTTTTTTTCCGAGCGGAATAATTTAAAAAAAACGAACCGACCTACGGGCCGTGTCCGACTAGGACTCCGGCCCGAGGGGGGGCCTTTATAAGCCGGGGCAGCCCACCCGGGGGAAACCCTAGCCCAGCCGCTGCCCTAGCCGCCAGCCCCAGCCGCCGCTTCCGCCGCCGCCGGACACCGCCGCCGCCGCCGCCGAGGTTCGCCGCCGCCGCCTCGACTTCCGTGCCATCGTTAAAAAAAAGATTGGTTTTCGTCGGTTTTTTTAGTTTCGGTTTTTTTAAATAGATCGGTTTTTCCATTTATTTAAATAGCGAGCGTTCGTCTGTTCGTTCGTTCTAGCGAGCGTTCGTCATTTTTTCTTTTCTCGGATTAAATCCGTGATTTTCTGATCGCGATTCCTGATCCGATTTTCGTTTTAGTGTAACTTTTCGCTCGTTTATCGGAATCAGGCGATTCAAGCGCCTAGAGTTTCGTCTCGAAACCCTCTATCCGTTTAACCAACTTAAACAAGATTTTGCTACTGTAAAATTTGCCTTAGATCCAGAGTACTAGAACGAAGTTGTTTCTTTCGCCGTTTGACTTTCGTTGCTTCGTTCAATTTGATTCTTTTTGCCAGCCGGAGTTTTTAAGTTGAACCTTCTAGTTAGATCTCTTATTTGTGTTTTACCCGTGCATTAGATGAGTACTTATTGTATGCTTGTTTGTTTTTCTGCGATAGAATACCTGGAGTGCGCCGCCTGTTACTTCGAATCGTTAGGTTTCGCAGATTATCAGCAAGGCAAGTAACACTTTGATCATACCTTTTCTACTACCCAGTTTTCTTGCATTAGATCAATCCTCACACATTGCATGAATAGGATCTAATTAAATTGTGGGATGGGAAGTAGATGAGGTAGTACCTATTACCTGTTTATTATCAAACCTTTTGGAGTTACTTCTACGTTTGCTTATTATGCCATGCTATGCTAGTAGACATGGATTGGGTGAGTGACATCCATGACAAATGTGAGATTGGTTTATCTAAGGTGGCAACTTAAACACACATCTGGGTGGATTGAGGCACCTGGGTATTCCAGGACTTGCCTGTTTTCTTTTGGACCGCCACCCAGGCTCAAAGGGATCATGAGACTATTCATACTAGAAACTTCCATGTGCAGCCACAAGCTATTATGGGCTCTAGCATGGTTGACTAAGTTGTGCGAACTCTTACAGTGGTAGACTAGCATATGTAGGGGATGTAGGTGGTACGGTCTACCTGATCGTAAGGTGCTAGCGCTTCTGAAAGACTATGTCTCGGTCATCCGTCTTCTCAAACACCATGTAGTGCGAGAAACCAAACGGAGGCGATCGAGTCTTGTGGGGAAAGGTGCGCAAACCTCTACAGAGTGTAACAAACTAATCATGGTTAGCCATGTCCCCGGTTATGGACAATCTTGAGTATCTAGTACCTGGATTATCATGTGAATCTCAACATGTTACTCTAAATTAATTTTGTTGGGTTTTGTTTAATGATGATGCTTAATTGGGATTGAGAATGTTGTCAACCATTCTCAATGTTTAACAACTACCATGATAGTTAAATAAATTTATTCCTTTGAAGTAGGGAAAAATTGGCTTTACGCAAAACTGTAACCATAGAGCTTTCCACCAGCCAAATATGCATATAGTATAGCTATTTCATTTCCATTACTCTCTATGTGTTACCTTGCCAGCATATTCCATGTGCTGACCCGTTTTCAGGCTGCAATGTTAATGTTGCAGACTTTTCAGACGATGATTAAGGAGTTTTTAGGTCGTGGTTCTGTACTCAGTGATGCCGTTGGAGTTGATGGACTCACTTATCTTCCAAGCCTTCCGCTGTTATCATTATTAGATGGCCTTAAGCCATATTTATTGTAATAAGTTCTCTTTTGAGACACTCGATGTAATAAGTGTGTGATTGCTACTCTGCTATAAATCCTCCGAGTACTGTGTGGTGTCAGCATTACTGATCCAGGGATGACACCGGAGCACAGAGATCAGACTGTTTGAGGTCTGGTCGCTACAAATCATGTCTTTGGTCAATAGTTGGGTTACCCGGCTCCTGTGGTTACCACCTTACGTTCCATTTGTTCGGCTGAGGTAGTAAAGGGAGAACTACTGCGATTGTGTTTCTGGCTAGTCTGGTCAAATAGCTCAGTAGAAAAGCCGAAAACTGACTGTCATGATATAGCGAGAACTGGTCAGCGGTTCGGTGACTTACTAAATCTTTTGCGATTTTTTTCGTATTACACGAAGGACTGGCAATCACCCGATCACGCGTCTAAAGCATCCGAGTTCGAAAGGCCACATGTGCACCAGGGGCTAGCTCATAGTCCCTTTGTCAAACTCCTATGGCTAAGTGAGAGTGGTAAAGCCGCATAGTCTGATTGCCTAGTTCGCCGCATGATCACCTCCTTTACGGACCAAGACGTTGGGTCAAGAGTGGCCAAGTGCTATTCTGAACACCCCCGTAGTATCTACATGGGGGCTGAAGTTGACAACTAGCAAACTTTCAGATATAAAAACCGCCGCACAAGAGGAAAATACTTTGAGATAAACAAACAAGTATATTACACAAGCTCATAACACAAAAGTCTGGGCAGACCGGATACATTCATTCGAAAATAATATCCTTCGAGCATTTACCCTCTATTAAACGGGCACCCTCCAGGACGTCTTGAAAATAGTGCTCTGGCTTACGATAGTCCTTGCCTTCGGGTGGGCCCTCAACTGCTATGACGGTAGCCTTCATCTTCGCCCAATGCATCTTAACACGGGCAAAGGCCATCCGGGCACCCTCAATACACGAGGAGCGCTTCACAGCTTCAATTCGGAGGAGAGCGTCGGCGAGCCGCTTGAATAGGCCGAAGTAGCTGCCAGGAATAGGTTCGGCCTGCCCTAATCAGACTATGATGTCCTTCATGGCCAATCCGGACATCCTATGCAGCTCCGCCAGCGGCATCATCTGGTCGTTCAATAGCGTTGGACGCTCCGGCACCAGGTATTGCGACCAAAAGAGTTTCTCCGTTGTGTTCCCATCTTGGGCCGGGAAAAACTTCGCAGCATCAGCGACGCTCTTCGGAAGATCAGCAAACGCATCTGGAGAACTCCACAATCGAGTAAGTGGGGCATATTCTTGACTGCCGAATGTACTCTCCAAAAGAAAGGGCTTACCAGCCGCTATATGTTCAGCCTGCTTGATCTCCTTATGGGCCGCCCAGGACTCAGTTCGCGCCTCCCGAGCCTTTTGGAGAGCCTTGGAGAGTTCGTCTACTTGAGCCTTATTCTTCTCCTCCAAGGCCTCACACTTTCGAGCAGCGTCCTTGAGCTCTTGCTCGACTTCGGTCACCCTCTCCTCATACTGGCGGCGGGTGGCCTGCTCGGCCTTTAAATCTGCAGCCGCTTTATCAGCAGTCGCTCTACTCACCCTCTCCCATTCTTGGACTTGCAACAGGGCGCCCTTAAGAGTCTCAATCTCGGTCGCACTACCTACAAATCATTTACACAAGAAAGTGTGTTAGCTTCAAACTCCGCACTCGAATATAATTTTAATCGTACAAATACGTACGTTGCGCCTCATAGAGCCGCTTGTTAATATGGTCGAGGTCATCATCGGCCAGCTTCAGCTTTCGTTTGAGCTTGGAAACTTCAGCGGCTTGGGTGGTCCCCGCCAACAGTGAAGCCTATGCATTTAATAGATATGTATGTCACCTTCTGTGATATTCATTTAATCCTCTGTTTGGCTTTTTCCAAAACCGAACATAGTCTTAGGGGCTACTATCTGTATACAGGCACAAGTTTTTTCACATAAAAGGCATCCTACATCGCATACCTCAAAGACCTATCTGTAGGCTGGTAAAGGCTTCATTCAGCCCGCCCTTGGCAGACTGAATCTTCTCAACCACCGAACCCATCCGGGTATGGTGCTCCTCCATGACGGAGGCATGTCGAAGTGCTTCCGCCAGGGTGTCCGGCACCTCCGGGTTAATGGAGGTTGCCGGTGGAGTCGACACCCCCCTCCTTCAAAGGGGATTGCCTGCTCGACTCCGGAGCCGTACTGGTCTTCGGAATGGTGTTCGGCTAGGGGCCAGATTGGTCGTGTCCCCTGTCGTCAGTCTCCATAGGCGTTGGTTCCCCCATGTTCTCGGCAGCTGAGGTGTTATCCTCTGGTGCCATATGGACGGCCTCCCGAACCTCTCCATGGCCCGGAGAGGCTTTTCGGGACAACACTTCGGTGTTGTCCATAGTGTTTGGCGGGGAGGCTCGCGGAGGTGTCTCACTCTACACCATCCCTGGCTCAAGCGAATTCCCCAAGGACGATGATTGGGGAAGATCGTGGGCCGGGCTGAGCCACACAACACAAATATGTTAGAACTACAATCATAAAAACTAGACATACGTGTAGTGTCCTTGAGTACTTATGATGCTGCCAGGGGCTTCGACCTGGGGTGCCATTTCGGGAGGGCTTCGGCATCTGAATCCAAACCATCCAAGAGGGTCATTTTCTCCCGCTTGGACGCCTCCGCTCCCGGGTCTGTAGAGGCCGCCCTCTTCTTCTTCCTCTCCTTAGGGGGATAATTGCTCTCTTCTTCTTCCTCCTCCTCCTCATCATCTTCATCTCCCTCATGGGAGGAGAGAGCTTCGGTATCTCCGGACATGACGTCTGAAGTACCTTTACGCTGAAGGCCACCTTTGGCCTCCTTGCTCTTCTTCTTGGCCTTCTTCTCCGGCACCTGATAAGGTGCCGGGACCAACATTTGATATGTTTCCAACGTATCTATAATTTTTGATTGCTCCATGTTATATTATCTACTGTTTTGGACTATATTGGGCTTTATTTTCCACTTTTATATTATTTTTGGGACTAACCTATTAACCGGAGGCCCAGCCTAGAATTGCTATTTTTTTTGCCTATTTCAGTGTTTCGGAGAAACAAAATATCAAACGGAGTCCAATTGAAATGAAACCTTCGGGAACGCGATTTTCTCATCAGATAAGACCCAGGAGACTTGGACCCTCCGTCAAGAAAGCCACGAGGCGGTCATGAGGGTGGAGGGCGCCCCCCTAGGGCGCGCCCCCTGCCTTGTGGGCCCCTCGAAGCTCCACCGACGTACTCCTTCCTCCTATATATACCTACGAACCCCCAAACGATCGGGGACGGAGCCAAAACCTAATTCCACCGCCACAACTTTCTGTATCCATGAGATCCCATCTTGGGGCCTGTTCCGGAGCTCCGCCGGAGGGTTCATCGATCACAGAGGGCTTCTACATCATCATCCAAGCCCCTCCGATGAAGTGTGAGTAGTTTACTTCAGACCTACGGGTCCATAGTTAGTAGCTAGATGGCTTCTTCTTCTTTTTGGATCTCAATACAATGTTCTCCCCCTCTCTCGTGGATATCTATTCGATGTAATCTTCTTTTTGCGGTGTGTTTGTTGAGACCGATGAATTGTGGGTTTATGATCCAGTCTATCTATGAATAATATTTGAATCTTCTCTGAATTCTTTTATGTATGATTGGTTATCTTTGCAAGTCTCTTCGAATTATCAGTTTGGTTTGGCCTACTAGATTGGTTTTTCTTGCCATGGGAGAAGTGCTTAGCTTTGGGTTCGATCTTGCGGTGTCCTTTCCCAGTGACAGAAGGGGCAGCAAGGCACGTATTGTATTGTTGCCATCGAGGATAACAAGATGGTTTTTTATCATATTGCATGAAACTATCCCTCTACATCATGTCATCTTGCTTAAGGCGTTACTCTGTTTTTAACTTAATACTCTAGATGCATGCTGGATAGCGGTCGATGAGTGGAGTAATAGTAGTAGATGCAGGCAGGAGTTGGTCTACTTGTCTCGGACGTGATGCCTATATACATGATCATACCAAGATATTCTCATAACTATGCTCAATTCTGTCAATTGCTCAACAGTAATTTGTTCACCCACCGTAGAATACTTATGCTCTTGAGAGAAGCCACTAGTGAAACCTATGACCCCAGGGTCTCTTTCTCATCATATCAATCTCCATAACTTTATTATTGCTTTGCTTTTTTACTTTGCCTTTTACTTTTCACTTTGCATCTCTATACCAAAAATACCAAAAATATTATTTATCATATCTATCATATCTCACTTTCGTAAGTGACCGTGAAGGGATTGAAAACCCCTAAGCACGTTGGTTGCGTTGAGCTATTGTTTTTGTGTAGGTACGAGGACTCGCGCGTAGCCTCCTACTGGATTGATTTATTGGTTCTCAAAAATTGAGGGAAATACTTACGCTACTTTGTTGCATCATCCTCTCCTCTTCGGGGAAATCCAATGCAGTGCTCAAGAGGTAGCAAGAAGAATTTTGGGCGCCGTTGCCGGGGAGTCTATGCAAAAGTCAACATACCAAGTACCCATCACAATCCCTATCTCCCGCATTACATTATTTTCCATTTGCCTCTCGTTTTCCTCTCCCCCACTTCACCCTTGCCATTTTATTCGCCCTCTCTCTCTATCCTCCCTCTCTTTCTCTATTTGCCTCGTTTTGCCCGTTTGCTTTTTGTTTGCTTGTGTGTTGGGTTGCTTGTTTGTCGCGATGGCTCTACCTAGATTTGGTGATCTTCAACTTAAAAGGTTAGAGGAGATCGAAAACAACGTCAGGAAGTTTATGGTTTTGCAATTTGAGCATAATAATTTCTTTAGAAATGAGCTTAAGGAACAAAAAAGTTTCATGAATTATATGAATAAATAGCTCGATGATATGTCTAAAGAATTTGAAGGTATAAGATCCCAAATTGCTCGTCTTGAAAAATTAACTGCTGAAATTTCGGATATGCAAGCTACCTTAGTCAATAAGATGGCCGCTAAACCGGATTCCTATGAAAATCAAGATGAAGATCTAAAAGTTATTGATGTGTCTCCTATTAAATCTTTGTTTTGCAATATAAATCTTGATGAAACTGAATATGATCCACCTTTACCTAGAAGGCGTTCTAAAAATTCGGAGTATTTAGATCTTGATGATGAAATTGATAAAAGTGGGATTAAAAGAAATAAAACCTTAGATGATGCTAAACCCACTATATTGGATTTCAAGGAATTTAATTATGGAAATTGCTCTTTAATTGATTGTATTTCCTTGTTGCAATCCGTGCTAAATTCTCCTCATGCTTATAGTCAAAATAAAGCCTTTACCGAACATATCATTGATGCCTTGATGCAATATTATGAAGAAAAACTTGAGTTGAAAGTTTCTATCCCTAGAAAACTTTATGATGAGTGGGAACCTACTATTAAAATTAAAATTAAAGATTATGAGTTTTATGCTTTGTGTGATTTGGGTGCTAGGGTCTCTACTATTCCCAAAACTTTGTGTGATTTGCTAGATTTCCGTGATTTTGATGATTGCTCTCTAAACTTGCATCTTGCGGATTTCACTATTAAGAAACCTATGGGAAGAATTAATGATGTTCTTATTGTTGCAAATAGGAATTATGTTCCCGTAGATTTTATCGTTCTTGATATAGATTGCAATCCTTCTTGCCCTATTATTTTCGGTAGACCTTTCCTTAGAACGGTTGGTGCAATTATTGATATGAAGGAAGGGAATATTAGATTTCAATTTCCATTAAAAAGGGCATGGAACACTTCCCTAGAAATAAAATAAAATTACCATATGAATCTATCATGAGGGCCACTTATGGATTGCCTACCAAAGATGGCAATACCTAGATCTATTCTTGCTTGTTATGCCTAGCTAGGGGCGTTAAACGATAGCGCTTGTTGGGAGGCAACCCAATTTTATTTTTATTACTTGATTTTTGCTCCTGTTTAGTAATAAATAAATTATTTAGCCTCTGTTTTGGTTGTTTTTTTTTGTGTTTAATTAGTGTTTGTGCCAAGTAGAACGGTTGGGAAGACTTGGGGAAAGTCTTGTTGAACTTGCTGTAAAAAACAGAAACTTTAGCGCTCACGAGAACTGCTGTCATTTTTATTTGGAGAGCGATATTTAGTTAATTCTTTTTTAAGATGATTAATAGATAAATTCCTCACGTCCAGAAATTTATTTTAGAATTTTTGGGGTTCCATATATTGCGCTATCTACAGATTACTACAGACTGTTCTGTTTTTGACAGATTCTGTTTTTCGTGTGTTGTTTGCTTATTTTGATAAATCTATGGCTAGTAAAATAGTTTATAAACCATAGAGAAGTTGGAATACATTAGGTTTAACACCAATATAAATAAATAATGAGTTCATTACAGTACCTTGAAGTGGTCTTTTGTTTTCTTTCGCTAACGGAGCTCACGAGATTTTCTACTTTAAGTTTTGTGTTGTGAAGTTTTCAAGTTTTGGGTAAAGATTTGATGGATTATGGAACAAGGAGTGGCAAGAGCCTAAGATTGGAGATGCCCATGGCACCCCCAAGATAATCTAAGGACACCTAAAATCCAAAGCTTGGGGATGCCTCGGAAGGCATCCCCTCTTTCGTCTACTTCTATCGGTAACTTTACTTGGAGCTATATTTTTATTCACCACATGATATGTGTTTTGCTTGGAGCGTCTTTTATGATTTGAGTCTTTTCTTGTTAGTCTACCACAATCATCCTTGCTGTACACACCTTTAGAGAGAGCCATACATAATTTGGAATTTGATAGAATACTCTATGTGCTTCACTTATATCTTTTGAGCTCTATAGTTTTACTCTAGTGCTTCACTTATATCTTTTAGAGAACGGTGGTGGATTCGTTTTATAGAAACTATTGATCTCTCATGCTTCACTTAGATTATTTTGAGAGTCTTAATAGCATGGTAATTTGCTTAAAATCCTAATATGCTTGGTATGCAAGATTAATAATAAAACTTTCTTATGAGTGTGTTGAATACTAAGAAAAGTTTGATGCTTGATGATTGTTTTGAGATATGGGGGTAATAATATCAAAGTCATGCTAGTTGAGTAGTTGTGAAATTGAGGAATAGTTGTGTTGAAGTTTGCAAGTCCCGTAGCATGCACGTATGGTAAACGTTATGCAACAAATTTGAAACATGAGGTGTTATTTGATTGTCTTCCTTATGAGTGGCGGTCGGGGATGAGCGATGGTCTTTTCCTACCAATCTATCCCCCTAGGAGCATGCGCGTAGTGCCGAGGTTTTTGATGACTTGTAGATTTTTGCAATAAGTATGTGAGTTCTTTATGACTAATGTTGAGTCCATGGATTATACGCACTCTCACCCTTCCATCCTTGCTAGCCTCTTCGGTACCATACATTGCCCTTTCTCACATTGAGAGTTGGCGCAAACTTCGCCGGTGCATCCAAACCCCGTGATATGATATGCTCTTTCACACATAAACCTCCTTATATCTTCCTCAAAACAGCCACCATACCTACCTATTATGGCATTTGCATAGTCATTCCGAGATATATTGCCATGCAACTTTCCATCATTCCGTTCATCATGACACATTCATCATTGTCATATTGCTTAGCATGATCATGTAGTTGACATAGTATTTGTGGCAAAGCCACCATTCATAATTCTTTCATACATGTCACTCTTGATTCATTGCATATCCCGGTATACCGCCGGAGGCATTCATATAGAGTCATCTTTGTTCTAGTATCGAGTTGTAATCATTCAGTTGAAAATAAATAGAAGTGTGATGATCATCATTATTAGAGCATTGTCCCAAGTGAGGAATAAAAAAGGCCATAAAAAAGAGAAGGCCCAAAAAAGGCC
Organism: Triticum dicoccoides; assembly: GCF_002162155.2. Taxonomy (NCBI): domain Eukaryota; kingdom Viridiplantae; phylum Streptophyta; class Magnoliopsida; order Poales; family Poaceae; genus Triticum; species Triticum dicoccoides. The sequence continues at coordinate 518,267,928 of NC_041392.1, read as the reverse complement.
ATAAAAAAGAAAAGGCCCAAAACATGAGAGAAAAAGAGAGAAGGGACAATGTTACTATCCTTTTGCCACACTTGTGCTTCGAAGTAGCACCATGATCTTCATAGTAGAGAGTCTCTCATGTTATCACTTTCATATACTAGTGGGAAATTTTCATTATAGAACTTGGCTTGTATATTCCAACAATGGGCCTCCTCAAGTGCCCTAGGTCTTCGTGAGCAAGCAAGTTGGATGCACACCCACTAGTTTCTTTTGATGAGCTTTCATACATTTATAGCTCTAGTGCATCCGTTGCATGGCAATCCCTACTCCTTGCATTAACATCAATCGGTGGGCATCTCCATAGCCCATTGATTAGCCTCGTTGATGTGAGACTTTCTCCTTTTTTGTCTTCTCCACATAAACCCCTTCATTATATTCTATTCCACCCATAGTGCTATGTCCATGGCTCGCGCTCATATATTGCGTGAAAGTTTATAGGTTTGAGATTACTAAAGTATGAAACAATTGCTTGGCTTGTCATTGGGGTTGTGCATAATGAGAGCATTCTTGTGTGACGAAAATGAAACATGACTAAACTATATGATTTTGTAGGGATGAACTTACTTTGGCCATGTTATTTTGAGAAGACATAATTGCTTAGTTAGTATGATTGAAGTATTATCATTTTTATGTCAACATGAACTTTTGTCTTGAATCTTTCGGATCTGAATATTCATACCACAATTAAGAATTACATTAAAATTATGCCAAGTAGCACTCCGCATCAAAAATTCTGTTTTTATCATTTACCTACTCGAGGACGAGCAGGAATTAAGCTTGGGGATGCTTGATACGTCTCCAACGTATCTATAATTTTTGATTGCTCCATGCTATATTATCTACTGTTTTGGACTATATTGGGCTTTATTTTCCACTTTTATATTATTTTTGGGACTAATCTATTAACCGGAGGCCCATCCCAGAATTGTTGTTTTTTTGCCTATTTCAGTGTTTCGGAGAAACAAAATATCAAACAGAGTCCAAACGGAATGAAACCTTCGGGAACGTGATTTTCTCATCAGATAAGACCCAGGAGACTTGGACCCTTCGTCAAGAAAGCCACGAGGTGGTCACGAGGGTGGAGGCGCCTTCCCCTAGGGCGCGCCCCTGCCTCGTGGGCCCCTCGAAGCTCCACCGACGTACTCCTTCCTCCTATATATACCTACGTGCCCCCAAACGATCGGGGACGGAGCCAAAAACCTAATTCCACCGCCGCAACTTTCCGTATCCACGAGATCCCATCTTGGGGCCTGTTCCGGAGCTCCGCCGGAGGGGGCATCGATCATGGAGGGCTTCTACATCATCATCCAAGCCCCTCCGATGAAGTGTGAGTAGTTTACTTTAGACCTACGGGTCCATAGTTAGTAGCTAGATGGCTTCTTCTCTCTTTTTGGATCTCAATACAATGTTCTCCCCCTCTCTCGTGGAGATATATTCGATGTAATCTTCTTTTTGCAGTGTGTTTGTTGAGACCGATGAATTGTGGGTTTATGATCCAGTCTACCTATGAATAATATTTGAATCTTCTCTGAATTCTTTTATGTATGATTGGTTATCTTTGCAAGTCTCTTCGAATTATCAGTTTGGTTTGGCCTACTAGATTGGTTTTTCCTGCCATGGGAGAAGTGCTTAGCTTTGGGTTCGATCTTGCGGTGTCCTTTCCCAGTGACAGAAGGGGCAGCAAGGCACGTATTTTATTGTTGCCATCGAGGATAACAAGATGTTTTTTTATCATATTGCATGAAACTATCCCTCTACATCATGTCATCTTGCTTAAGGCGTTACTCTGTTTTTAACTTAATACTCTAGATGCATGCTGGATAGCGGTCGATGAGTGGAGTAATAGTAGTAGATGTAGGCAGGAGTCGGTCTACTTGTCTCGGATGTGATGCCTATATAAATGATCATACCTAGATATTCTCATAACTATGCTCAATTCTGTCAATTGCTCAACAGTAATTTGCTCACCCACCATAGAATACTTATGCTCTTGAGAGAAGCCACTAGTGAAACCTATAGCTCCCGGGTCTCTTTCTCATCATATCAATCTCCATTACTTTATTATTGCTTTGCTTTTTACTTTGCCTTTTACTTTTCACTTTGCATCTCTATACCAGAAATACCAAAAATATTATTTATCATCTCTATCATATCTCACTTTCGTAAGTGACCGTGAAGGGATTGACAACCCCTAAGCGCGTTGGTTGCGTTGAGCTATTGTTTTTGTGTAGGTACGAGGGACTCGCGTGTAGCCTCCTACTGGATTGATACCTTGGTTCTCAAAAAATGAGGGAAATACTTGCGCTACTTTGTTGCATCATCCTCTCCTCTTAGGGGAAATCCAACGCAGTGCTCAAGAGGTAGCAGCATCCTCGTTAACAAAGGAGTGGTTGGGTTTTCGGGTAGCGGCGCCGGACACCTGATCAGCTTCGCCTTCGCTATCCAGCCCTGAATAAAGCAATGTGCGTTTCAGTATATCCTTCGACTTATGGACCGAAACTATGTTCGAAGGAAAGGAGCTTACTTCGGTAGCCGGATGTGCACTGTCGAGACCGATTTTTTCGGTCTTCTCCGGCCATGACTTCTGGGCTTTAAAAAGCAGTTTCCATATCTCTTCATGTGTTGTACCGAAGAAGTGCTGTAGGGTCCGGGGGCCGTCCGGATTAAACTCCCACATGCGGAGAGGTCAGCGTTGGCATGGGAGGATCCAGCAGAAGAGCATCACCTGAATCACGTCGGTGAGGCTGGTGTGCTTCTTTATCATACTCTTGATGCGCCTTTGCAGCGTCATCACTTCGTCGGTCGTCCCCCAGTCCAGACCCTTGTTGGTCCAAGAAGTGAGCCGCATAGGGGGCCCAGATGTGAATTCAGGAGCGGCCTCCCATTTGGTACCGCAGGGCTCGGTGATGTAGAACCACTCCTGCTGCCACACCTTCACGGTCTGCATGAAGGCTCCTTTGGGACAAGTGGTGTTGGGGAGTTTGCTCACCATGGCGCCGCCACAGTCGGCGTGTTGCCCGTCAACCACCTTCGGCTTCACATTGAAGACTTTGAGCCACATGCTGAAATGGGGGGAATACGGAGGAGGGCCTCAGACACGACGATGAACGCCAAGATGTGAAGGAAGGAGTTTGGGGCTAGATCATGGAAATCTAGCCCGTAATAGAACATTAGACCGCAGACAAAAGGGTGAAGTGGAAACCCTAGGCTGCAGAGAAAGTGAGGGTTAAACACGACCCTCTCACCAGGCTTTGGAGTGGGGATGATTTGCTCTTTGGACGCGAGCCTGTGTGCGATTTCCGCGGTCAAATACTTCGCCTCCCGGAGCTCCCTAATGTCCTTCTCCGTGATGGAGAAGGCCACCCACTTGCCTTGAGAGCCGGATTCGGACATGGTTGCAAGGATTGGGCAGTAGGAAAGGTGGAAACTTGGGCGCTGGAGCTCGAGGGTGGGAAGGCTGAGGAAGGAAGAAGGCATGGGGTAAAAAGATAGATCTTTATCCGCTTATATAGGCAGTGAATATCAAACACCCCCACTAGCCTTAAAACTCGCCTATTCCCAAGGAGTCGTGCGCATGGCATGGTTGGATTACCCAAACCCGTATTGATGAAAATCCCGCAATAAGGGGGCACGATCTCTATTTTGACAAGACGTGTCAATAGAGGCTGCGCCTCGAAACACGAAGTGGGAGGCCGGAAAAACGGTTCGAAATAATAAAAAGGCCAGACGTGATGTTTCGCCGAAAAAGATGTCAATAGATATGCCTTATTGAGTAGTACTGTACCCTTATGGTTGAGGGTTGTGACTATTATACAGATCCGAATATAGTTCTCTTGTTCAGAAGACTGCTTTGTATGCGGAGAAGGAACCCGTCTTGCAATGCCGAAGCTAATCTGCGTGCCGAACACATCGTCTTTGAAGACTGGTTCAGGGGCTACTGAGGGAGTCCTAGACAAAGGGGTCCTCGGGTGTCCGGGCTATTTGATATGGGCCAGACTAATGGGTCGTGAAGATACAAGGTAGAAGACCTTCCCCCGTGTCCGGGCAGGACTCTCTTATGCGTGGATGGCAAGCTTAATGTCTGGATGTATAATTTCCTTTCTTTGTAAACCAACTCTGTACAACCCTAGGCCCCTCCGATGTATATATAAACTGGAGGGTTTAGTCCATAGAGGCCATGAGAATTCATACGTGCTAGACATCTAGGGTTTAATCATTACTATCTCGAGGTAGATCAACTCTTATAACCCCTATACTCATCAAATACAGTCAAGCAGGACGTAGGGTTTTACCTCCATTAAGAGGGCCCGAACCTGGGTAAACATTGTGTCCCCTTGTCTCTTGTTACCTTTGATCCTCAGACGCATAGTTCGGGACCCCCTACTCGAGATCAGCCGGTTTTGACACCGACAGTCCCAACATAAGCCGGTACCACCTAATGTTTTCCTTGATATTCTGCACAACCCTTCAGTCAAATTGCCTACAGAGGAAGATCTTGCTATTCCTGAGCCGGAGGCGCAGTTGGTGGTGGCTCTTCATGCTATTCCTAATTGGACAGTTCCATATTTGTCTTATATGACCCGGGGTGAGTTACCTGAAGATGAAACTTTGGCTCGGCAGATAACCAGGCGGTCTAAGTCAATGACTATTGTGAATGGAGAGTTGCATCGCTATAGTGTCACAGGGGTGTTTCAACATTGTGTTTCTCCTGAGGAAGGCCGTGAGATTCTATGTCACATCCCTAGCTTCTGGTAATGCACTAGGCTAGACCTCTTGTGAGCATCATGTTTTATTTCAAATGAAATTTGAATTGAGGAATTTTCAAAGCCTCAGAAACCTCTAAAAATAACCAACAATTAAATCTTCTCAAATGTGTCCAAGAAAATGTTCCTGTTATTCCATGGAAATATTGGTAAGAGGTAAAATTTAAACCAATATTTTTGGAGTCACAGAGATAATTATGTTGGCCATTTGAATTAATCCAATAACTATTTGCTTTGGATTTATATTTAATATATATTAAATATGACTCCAATAATTCTGGAAGTTTGTGAGTGGCTTTGTATATATTTTAGCAAGCCACATAAAAATCTATTAGAATTTATTTAAATGGTTTAGTGTCTAAAACTAAATCAAAACAAACTATAGAAAATAGAAAACAGAATTAAATAGAAATGAAAGAGAGAGAGAGAAGGACTTATCTGGCGCTCACCCGGTAGCCAGCCGGCCCAGCTCCTGTGCGGCCCAACCCATCTCCACTTCCCCCCCCTGTCGCCTTCCTCCTCGCGCCAGTAGGCACAGGCGCGTGGCCGACGCACGCCGGCGCACGCCCCGGCCACCTCCTGCTTGCCGCTCCACCTCGACACCCCGGACGCCTCCATGCGTGCCACGCCACCCCCCCTGGAACTCCCTCACTCTCCCGAACTCTCCCCCCCTCC
>NC_041392.1:518254382-518262387 GCF_002162155.2 Triticum dicoccoides | reverse complement strand
GGCCACCGCCACCCCCTAGCCTCGCCGATGCGCTCAAAGGCTCCGCCTCGACCCCCTCTTCCTCCCCACCGATCCACGGCCCTCCGGAAGCCCTAGATGCTGCCAGCTTCGCCGTTCCCCTCCTCGGCCACCGTGGATCGCCGCCGTCAAATCCGCCCCCGTCCGGCCTCCCTCAAGCTCGCCGTCCACCTCTACAGGGTCTACGTGAGCTCTCGTCCGTTTCCCCCTCTCTGTTTCGTCGTTCGCGCGCCGTAGCTAGGTTATCCACCGCGGCCGAGAGCTTCTCGCCGCCGGCCATGGCGTGGCCGTGGCCACAGCCACCGCAGCTCGCTCCCGAGCCCACCGTCGTGCTCACCGCAACCCCAGGAGGCCGCAGCGCCCTTCCGTTTCCCCTCTTGTGCACCGTAGCGCCGTTCCCGCCAACGCCCGAGGTCCGGCAGCCGCTGAGCTCGACGCCGGCGAGGATTACGGCCGCCCTAGCTTCTCCCGTTTGCCCTGTTAGATGCGCGTGAGCCTGGGCATTCCGTAGATGCCCTCCGCCGGCCATTTGGTCGCCGGAGCAAGAAACCCGAAGGCCTCCGCCGCCTCGGCCTCGCCGGCGACTCAACGCCGGCGGGATTGAGTCGTTTGACCAGGGGTTTGACCTCCCCTGGGTCTATGACAGGTGGGCCCCCGCCATCAGGTGATTAGTTTAAGCTAATCACCACCTAAGCTAACCCCCTGACACTGACATGTGGGCCCTAGTGCCCCTAATCTTTAATTAAACTAAACTAACCCCCCCTGTCTAACCTGTGTCACTGACGTGTGGCCCCCACACGTCAGGTTTGACTCTGGGTGACCCAGTTGACCTGCTGACCTCAGCCTTACGCCATGCTGACGCAATATTCCTTTTCTGGAATTTAGTTCATTTTATAAATATTCAGGAAATTCCAGAAATTTGTAAAAACTTCTAAAAATCATAGAAATTCAACCGTAACTCCAAATTAGATAATTTATATATGAAAAATTATCAGAAAAATTCAAGGAATCCATCTGTACCATTTTCATGCATGTTAGAACAACTTATAGCTGCTGTTTAGCACAAATCAATTAAATGGCATTTGAATAATCACATATGGAGTTTGAATTTGAATCTTGTATTCAAACCAACTTCATTTAATATGTTGCTAGTTGCATTAGCCCAAAACACATTCATTTTGCCATGTCATGATCATGCATCATATTGTGCATTGCATTGATTGTGTTCCCTTCTGTGTTGCCGGTATTTGTCCCCTCTCGATAGACGTGATACCGATGATGTGATCGTTGACTCTGATGAAGACTCAATGTTATCTTCAGAAGTGCCAGGCAAGCAAAACCCCCTTGTTCATTCCGATACAATCCTACTCTCTCGCTCCTGCTCTCTTTTACTGCGTTAGGACAACACCGATTCATCTGTTACTTGCTGCGGTAGCTGAACCCCTTTATCCTTTGCATGACCTGTCATTGCCACAGTAAATAGATGAAACCCACTAGCATGAGTAGGAGTTGTTTGAGCCCTGATGTGCCTACTCATTCATGCTTGTTTGTCATGCCTGCTACTGCTTAGAGTTGAGTCAGGTCTGATTCATCGAGGATGAATCAGAGGTGTGTGAACATGTCCTACTATGTGTGAGCTAAGTGTGTGAACACGATTTGGTAAAAGGTGTCGGTGAGAGGCCATGTAGGAGTACATGGTGGGTTGTCTCATTGAAGCCGTCCTTAGGAACTGAGTTCTGTGTTTGTGATCCATGATTCAGCTACTACCATGCATTGGGCCCTGAAATATGACCCCGCTCGACTTCTTATTCACCCTAGTCCTCTGTCCAGGAGTTGCAAGTAGTTTCTGGTGTTTGTAGCTTACTGGAGGCCGTGGACAACGCTGACCGTAGGGGTGGGCTATGATGCGGTAGGTACGTGGCACGGTGTACCGGATGCCCATTTGGTATCTCGGGAACCCTGTTCACATCGTTTGGGGCTGTGAGCGAAACTCCGGCCGGATCTCCTCATGGATGGAACCCGAATAGGCGATAAACCTGGACTAGAGACTTGAGTGTTTAGGTAGGTCGTGGTCTACACCCACGTCGGCTTTCGCTTGAAGTCTGCCGAGCACATGTCGTGTGCAGACGTTAAGTGGTGGAAACATGTATGAAGAAGTACACCCCTGCAGGGTTAACATCATCTATTCGAATAGCCGTGTCCGCGGAAAAGGACTTCTGGATTGCTTATATCAGTTCATAGACAAGTGAAAGTGGATACTTTAAAATGCGCAAGATAAGCGTGAGTGCTATGGATGGCGTTCTCGTAGGGAGACGGGAGCAGATCCATAGTGGTGTATTGATATGGTGAATACGTGGACTCGTGTGCGCCACCTCAAAAGAGTCGCTTGCAGTCGTAGTTTAGGATAGCCACCGAGTCAAAGCTGGCTTGCTGCAGTTAAACCCCACCATCCCCTTGTTGAAAATGATGCATATGTAGTTAGTTCTGATGTAAGTCTTGCTGGGTACATTTGTACTCATGTTTGCCTATTTTATGTTTTTGCAGAGAGACTTCAGTCTCACTAGTAGTTCCACGTGGACTTCGACGTTTAGCTTGTTACCTCAGCTACGATCTTGTGCCCTCGGCAGGATCTGATAGATAGTCAGGCTTCTCGGCATTTTTCATTTATAGATGTCTGTACCCAGACATGATAGCTTCCGCTTGTGCTTTGATTTGTATGCTCTGAATGTTGGGTCATGAGACCCCTGTTTGTAATATCTCGCTCCTCGGAGCCTATTGAATAAATTACTTGAGTCGTAGAGTCATGTTGTGATGCCATGTTGTGTTTGCACATATCGAGCATATTGTGTGTATGTTATTGAAATGCTTGGTATGTGTGGGATCTGACTATCTAGTTGTTTATCTTTAGTAGCCTCTCTTATCGGGAAATGTCTCCTAGTGTTTCCACCGAGCCATGGTAGCTTGCTACTGCTCCGGAACACTTAGGCTGGCCGGCATGTGTCCTTCTTCGTTCATGTGTCTGTCCCTTCGGGGAAATGTCACGCGATGAATACCGGAGTCCTGTTAGCCCGCTACAGCCCGCTTCACCGGAGTCCTGCTAGCCCAGTGCTACAGCCTGGATTCACTTGCTGATGACCGACACGTTCGATGCTGGGTCATGGATGCCTGTCCCTGTAAGTCTGTGCCACTTTGGGTTTACGACTAGCCATGTCAGCCCCGGGCTCCTTATCATATGGATGCTAGCGACACTGTCATATACGTGTGCCAAAAGGCGCAAACGGTCCCGGGCAAAGGTAAGGCGACACCCGTGGGAATACCGTGCGTGAGGCCGCAAAGTGATATGAGGTGTTACATGCTAGATCGATGTGGCATTGAGTCGGGGTCCTGACAGCGTTGGTATCAGAGCTTGACTGCCTGTAGGATTACCAAGCCAAACTGATCGAAGTTGAGTCTAGAAATTCTTTAGTTATATAAGGGAATTGATTGTGGGATGGAACGTAAGGCTCTTTTTACTCCTTTACCTCATGCCCTTCTGATCTGAGTCATCTTATCTTTCCTACGGGGATTAAGAACTAGGCTATCTCTTCTTTCTATCAGGATCACGTGTTACTAATCTGCAGACTTGTAGGATTGATGGTTCTAAGCTTGAGTTCAGTTTCTACTTCCGTATGTTAATTGTTGATCTCGAAACCTTGATATTGTGCTTCTGAGTGGCTATGCCACCATTTTGTAGCATGTCTCCAATCCTTTGAGCATTTACAGCCGTTATGCTATCGGAGTCATCCCAGGTTTCTAAATAGTCCGATGCATTTGCAAATCCCTTCCTTCTGTTTCCGATGTGCCTTTGGTCAGATTAATCACACAAATTAGTGAGTTGAGGTACTTTATTGCCTTGACATATATGTTGGAATAATTATTATGACCCTAGGTGTTTTAGGGAGTCACCTAGTAATCTAGCAATGTTTTGTGTTCCCAGTGTGAAGATTCTGGCCTTTATTATCAAAAGCATCCTGTGATGCCATTTAGTTAGTAGGCATTCTATTCCTGGGTTCTTGAACCCGAGATTCACTCTACTTACTTCATGTTGATAGTGTTTGCTAGTCCCTTTAGGATAGTAGTAACCTTTGCGATAGTCCTCGAGGTTCGTGGTACATCCTTCTTCCAATTACCATGAACCATTCTTGGCAGGAGTTCTTCTGAACCAAAAGATGACAAAAAGAGTGCTGTCGATGAGTTCTCCATGCTATATTGTGACTCTGCCAGCTCAACCCTTCTGCATGGGTTATCCGGAAGAATTATGTTGAACTTGGTTCGACATACTAGTCTATGCATCCACAACTCAGAAAGTTATATGTTCCTTTGAGTTGTCCCTCTTTAGTTGTCTACTGACCTTCGTCTATCAATTGATAGTCAAGAGTATGCGTGCGTTCGTTTATCGATGCCTACTACTTTTGTGGTCCGTCAAGCCATTCTATCGCGGAATGACTAGGAGAAACAAACTCCAGTACCTCATCCATATCTAGGATTGGGTCAAAGTAGTTGTATTCCGCAGATCAAATGCCAATCCAGCTTTTGGTTCTGTTCTACCTTGGAGTATTACCTTATTCTATATCGAGATTGTTATAGGAATTGCACACCATCCTATGAACTCTTGGTACAGTGATACTTCTCACCATCATTAGTCATTCCTCGGCCCTCGTGTTGATGCAACCGGAATACCGACAAATGAATTGTGGTGTGTGAAATCAATACTCCCAGCAACCTCGTTGCTTGGTAGTTAAGGGACAATAATTTCATTCTTAGCGTGTTGGTTTTTGAATCATCCTTCTAAGACTGATCGTGCTACCTAGTCCTTATTTCGGTGCACCCTTCGGTTGATGAGTTAGGATCTTGTCAAGTCCTCACTCATTTGATCATATCGTCTTGCCCTCAAAAGCGAGATTGTTCTCGAGCTTAGTAACATATCGGTGGTTCGTGATTTCCGAAGATATTCTCGGAAGTATTACCAGGTTGTCACCTGACCGCTATGTTGAGCTCGTGATCAAGTTGGTTTCTTGTGAACCACCTTCTCTCCAAGAATCGGTGTTAGATATCCCTGAGCTAGTTGGTTAAGCTAAACGACAACTTGGAGGGTTGGAAGATAAAAGCTTGCCTGACTTAGTTCATTCCAAAGGGATATTCTTGTGTAGTGTGTGTTGAAAGAAGATGATATCTTCATCGGTTGGTCTCTGTGATCAGTTGCTGGACCTATCGTCTTATCAATCCTTTGATTTGAGTGTGGGCTATCGTCAAATCAAGTCAGAACCAACAGTGCTCGTAATGTTGTCTTCCTCGTGGTTGATCCCTCGAGCATACACCATTATATCTTTTGGGTCTGACCAATGCTATCACTTGTTCACTTAACTATGGAATTCCTTTTAAAAGGAAACCCAGATGAATTGTTGTTGAGCCCATTGACAACATCCTTATCTCCTCCATGATTTTGTTGGACATTAAGCTAGTGTTGGAAACTTTGAAAGCATTTTCTTCATGCTAGCTCATGAAGTATTTGTTTGATGAAAGAAGTGACTTCCTCTAGTTCATGTGCATTTGATGCAAGTTGCCGCCGTGGACTCGAGAAAGTCAATGTTGCTCCCTCTGGAATCATCGCAAGTCAGTCATGCACATGTGCGAAGAATTCTGTGGTTTGAAGACTTGCAACCTTCAATCTATATGTATCCCTAGCACACCAAGCCACTGATTGAGTTGTTCAAGGAGAAGAAGTTCCTTCTTAAGAGTATACCTTATGCAAGGATTTTGATATCCTCGTTGATGGTTCCCAACCTGAACCCGGTAGCGTTTTATTGTAAGACTACCATGTGGTCATGCTTGTCTGGGACAGCGTGTTCACATGTTTGTAGCAGAACCAGCTCATGTTTTGGAGCTTATTATCGTAGTTCATTTCCCGAGAATCTCGCAACGTCATCTCGTCGATTTGTGTTGCAAACTTTCGTTTTTCTTCCTAGACTCGATGAGTCTGGAATATCCTGACACCAACCAGATCTGAATCTCAGGCAGATATGATGGTTTGGAATATTTCCCAAGAACTATAATATTGGTCCCTCGATAACCGGTAAGGTGGATGTCGTGGCCAACACACCCAGCCGAAAGACCTATTATTGTAGTATCTTGATTGAAGAAGTTGGCCACCTCCCCATAGGGATTTCGTAGGATTTACTCCCTAGTTGCCCCTATGGATTTTGAGATCCCGAAGTCCGACCTTTTTACTTGATGTTCTAGATATCAAACCATATCTATGAATGGGTTACGCTAGCACATCAAGGAGAACATTAGAAGCGGAGTGATAAATGTCTCTCGGTCGATCGTCCAGATTTTGTTCCTTGGCTCGCTAAGGTGAAATCTGAGAAGGTGTTATCTTCCTTTGCATCTGCATCCTCCATCACCATTCATCATGGTAGTAAGTTGTGTTACCGGACCCTTGACACGGATGTTGGTAAAACCTTGATGATTATGGAATTGCTCAAGTTCTTGAGAGCACGCGCAAGTGCTAGGTTTTATCGTCGGCATTAACTGTATAGCGCTCTCAGTTTCCTCGGTTATGCTATAACCATTCCAATAGTGGAATAACTCTCTACTGTTGGGTTCTTCCCTAGTTACCAGAATCATTCCCATCATTTGCATTTTGTTCCCAGCTTGCACCGCCAATGTGCCATCCTACCATGGGTCTCTTCCATTTCCGGTGATAAGCAAATTCATCCATTGCGTTGTCTTCAACAAGGTAATCCACATCATCCAAGTTTGAGTATGCCATTCTACCGACCCCCTCCAAACGATCGCTCGAGAATTGTCTTAGGCTAGTTTAGAGAATCTAAATGATCTCTATATCAAAGGTAATTCTTTTTGCCACTTAAGGGGATATTTCTACGAGTCACCGTCCCTAAGGTGCCTCGTTGTGGTATCATGGCAACTCAACTCCTCGCTACGTTGACAATCGTTTACCACCTTCTTAGGTGTGGAATTGTTGTCCACCTAGTGAACCTTCGTCATCCGTTTCTTTCCACCCCTCTTGATGTGTATCTCGTGTCTCAACCCGAGAGATGGTCCTATGTCTCGTTCCGTGAGTTGTTCGATCTTCGAGAAGATCGACCCTGCTAGAGTCTCCTTCTTTCCTCCATGTCATGTTGACAGGATTTTTCAAGGCAAGACTTCAAGACAATGATGGTGAATGAATCAACGTTCAACTGAAGTGCACCCTGGATCGTGAAGATTATACTAGTTTGCGTTTCCCCTTCATCCTACCCTACGCTTGAATCTCGAGACGAGATTCTTGTTTAGTGGGGGTGAGTTGTCACATCCCTAGCTTCTGGTAATGCACTAGGCTAGACCTCTTGTGAGCATCATGTTTTATTTCAAATGAAATTTGAATTGAGGAATTTTCAAAGCCTCAGAAACCTCTAAAAATAACCAACAATTAAATCTTCTCAAATGTGTCCAAGAAAATGTTCCTGTTATTCCATGGAAATATTGGTAAGAGGTAAAATTTAAACCAATATTTTTGGAGTCACAGAGATAATAATTTTGGCCATTTGAATTAATCCAATAACTATTTGCTTTGGATTTATATTTAATATATATTAAATATGACTCCAATAATTCTGGAAGTTTGTGAGTGGCTTTGTATATATTTTAGCAAGCCACATAAAGATCTACAGAATTTATTTAAATGGTTTAGTGTCTAAAACTAAATCAAGACAAACTACAGAAAATAGAAAACAAAATTAAATAGAAATGAAAGAGAGAGAGAGAAGGACTTATCTGGCGCTCACCCGGTAGCCAGCCGGCCCAGCTCCTGTGCGGCCCAGCCCATCTCCACTTCCCCCCCCTGTCGCCTTCCGCCTCGCGCCAGTAGGCACAGGCGCGTGGCCGACGCACGCCGGCGCACGCCCCGGCCACCTCCTGCTTGCCGCTCCACCTCGACACCCCGGAC
>NC_041392.1:518215908-518254164 GCF_002162155.2 Triticum dicoccoides | reverse complement strand
CCGAACGGAGCCGCCGCCACCGACGAGCTCCCTCGCGGCCACCGCCACCCCCTAGCCTCGCCGATGCGCTCAAAGGCTCCGCCTCGACCCCCTCTTCCTCCCCACTGATCCACGGCCCTCCGGAAGCCCTGGATGCTGCCAGCTTCGCCGTTCCCCTCCTCGGCCACCGCGGATCGCCGCCGTCAAATCCGCCCCCGTCCGGCCTCCCTCAAGCTCGCCGTCCACCTCTACAGGGTCTACGTGAGCTCTCCGTCCGTTTCCCCCTCTCTGTTTCGTCGTTCGCGCGCCGTAGCTAGGTTATCCACCGCGGCCGAGAGCTTCTCGCCGCCGGCCATGGCGTGGCCGTGGCCACAGCCACCGCAGCTCGCTCCCGAGCCCACCGTCATGCTCACCGCAACCCCAGGAGGCCGCAGCGCCCTTCCATTTCCCCTCTTGTGCACCGTAGCGCCGTTCCCGCCAACGCCCGAGGTCCGGCAGCCGCTGAGCTCGACGCCGGCGAGGATTACGGCCGCCCTAGCTTCTCCCGTTTGCCCTGTTAGATGCGCGTGAGCCTGGGCATTCCGTAGATGCCCTCCGCCGGCCATTTGGTCGCCGGAGCAAGAAACCCGAAGGCCTCCGCCGCCTCGGCCTCGCCGGCGACTCAACGCCGGCGGGATTGAGTCGTTTGACCAGGGGTTTGACCTCCCCTGGGTGTATGACAGGTGGGCCCCCGCCATCAGGTGATTAGTTTAAGCTAATCACCACCTAAGCTAACCCCCTGACACTGACATGTGGGCCCTAGTGCCCCTAATCTTTAATTAAACTAAACTAACCCCCCATGTCTAACCTGTGTCACTGACGTGTGGCCCCCACACGTCAGGTTTGACTCTGGGCGACCCAGTTGACCTGCTGACCTCAGCCTTACGCCATGCTGACGCAATATTCCTTTTCTGGAATTTAGTTCATTTTATAAATATTCAGGAAATTCCAGAAATTTGTAAAAACTTCTAAAAATCATAGAAATTCAACCGTAACTCCAAATTAGATAATTTATATATGAAAAATTATCAGAAAAATTCAAGGAATCCATCTATACCATTTTCATGCATGTTAGAACAACTTATAGCTGCTGTTTAGCACAAATCAATTAAATGGCATTTGAATAATCACATATGGAGTTTGAATTTGAATCTTGTATTCAAACCAACTTCATTTAATCTGTTGCTAGTTGCATTAGCCCAAAACACATTCATTTTGCCATGTCATGATCATGCATCATATTGTGCATTGCATTGATTGTGTTCCCTTCTGTGTTGCCGGTATTGTCCCCTCTCGATAGACGTGATATCGATGATGTGATCGTTGACACTGATGAAGAGCTATATTATCTTCAGAAGTGCCAGGCAAGCAAAACCCCCTTGTTCATTCCGATAAAATCCCACTCTCTCGCTCCTGCTCTCTTTTACTGCATTAGGACAACAACGACATATTTGTTACTTGCTGCGGTAGCTGAACCCCTTTATCCTTTGCATGACCTGTCATTGCCACAGTAAATAGATGAAATCCACTAGCATGAGTAGGAGTTGTTTGAGCCCTGATGTGCCTACTCATTCATGCTTGTTTGTCATGCCTGCTACTGCTTAGAGTTGAGTCAGGTCTGATTCATCGGGGATGAATCAGAGGCGGGTGAACATGTCCTACTGTGTGTGAGCTAAGTGTGTGAACACGATTTGGTAAAAGGTGTCGGTGAGAGGCCATGTAGGAGTACATGGTGGGTTGTCTCATTGAAGCCGTCCTCAGGAACTGAGTTCTGTGTTTGTGATCCATGATTCAGCTACTACCATACATTGGGCCCTGAAATATGACCCCGCTCGACTTCTTATTCACCCTTGTCCTCTGTCCAGGAGTTGCAAGTAGTTTCTGGTGTTTGTAGTATGCTGGAGGCCGTGGACAGCGCTGACCGTAGGGGTGGGCTGTGATGCGGTAGGCACGTGGCCGGGTATACCGGGCGCCCGTTTGGTGTCACGGAACCCTGTTCACATCGTTTGGGGCTGTGAGCGAAACTCCGGCCGGATCTCCTCATGGATGGAACCCGAATAGGCGATAAATCTGGACTAGAGACTTAGGTGTTTAGGTAGGTCGTGGTCTACACCCACGTCGGCTTTCGCTTGAAGTCTGCCGAGCACATGTCGTGTGCAGACGCTAAGTGGTGGAAACATGTATGAAGAAGTACACCCCTGCAGGGTTAACATCATCTATTCGAATAGCCGTGTCCGCGGAAAAGGACTTCTGGGTTGCTTATATCAGTTCATAGACAAGTGAAAGTGGATACTTTAAAATGCGCAAGATAAGCGTGAGTGCTATGGATGGCGTTCTCGTAGGGAGACGGGAGCGGATCCATAGTGGTGTATTGATATGGTGAATATGTGGACTCGTGTGCGCCACCTCAAAAGAGTCGCTTGCAGTCGTAGTTTAGGATAGCCACCGAGTCAAAGCTGGCTTGCTGCAGTTAAACCCCACCATCCCCTTGTTGAAAATGATGCATATGTAGTTAGTTCTGATGTAAGTCTTGCTGGGTACATTTGTACTCACGTTTGCCTATTTTATGTTTTTGCAGAGAGACTTCAGTCTCACTAGTAGTTCCACGTGGACTTCAACGTTTAGCTTGTTACCTCAGCTACGATCTTGTGCCCTCGGCAGGATCTGATAGATAGTCAGGCTTCTCAGCCTTTTTCATTTATAGATGTCTGTACCCAGACATGATAGCTTCCGCTTGTGCTTTGATTTGTATGCTCTGAATGTTGGGTCATGAGACCCCTGTTTGTAATATCTCGCTCCTCGGAGCCTATTGAATAAATTACTTGAGTCGTAGAGTCATGTTGTGATGCCATGTTGTGTTTGCACATATCGAGCATATTGTGTGTATGTTATTGAAATGCTTGGTATGTGTGGGATCTGACTATCTAGTTGTTTATCTTTAGTAGCCTCTCTTATCGGGAAATGTCTCCTAGTGTTTCCACCGAGCCATGGTAGCTTGCTACTGCTCCGGAACACTTAGGCTGGCCGGCATGTGTCCTTCTTCGTTCATGTGTCTGTCCCTTCGGGGAAATGTCACGCGATGAATACCGGAGTCCTGTTAGCCCGCTACAGCCCGGTTCACCGGAGTCCTGCTAGCCCAGTGCTACAGCCTGGATTCACTCGCTGATGACCGACACGTTCGATGCTGGGTCATGGATGCCTGTCCCTGTAAGTCTGTGCCACTTTGGGTTTACGACTAGCCATGTCAGCCCCGGGCTCCTTATCATATGGATGCTAGCGACACTGTCATATACGTGTGCCAAAAGGCGCAAACGGTCCCGGGCAAAGGTAAGGCGACACTCGTGGGAATACCGTGCGTGAGGCCGCAAAGTGATATGAGGTGTTACATCCTAGATCGATGTGGCATTGAGTCGGGGTCCTGACATTCTACGAGGGATTCATGAAGGAGATTGTGGTCATCATGTCGGTTCTAAGTCTTGTAGCCAAGGCTTTCCGTCATGGGTTTTATTGGCTGACGGTTCATGCTGATGCAGAGGATTTGGTGAGTAAATGTGATGGTTGTCAGAAATTTTCAAGACAAGCTCATGTACCAGCTCAGGAATTGAGGATGATTCCAATTACTTAGCCATTTGGTGTCTGGGGGCTGGATATGGTTGGACCTTTCAGAAGGTCCAAGGACAAAAAGACCCACCTTTTGGTGGCGGTTGACAAGTTTACAAAGTGGGTTGAGGCAGTGCCGGTTAGTAAGTGTGACGCTGCGACAATGGTTCTATTTCTTAAAAAGGTGATTTTCCGATTTGGCTTTCCTCATAGCATTATAACTGATAATGGCACGAACCTGTCTAAAGGTGGTATGAAAGAATTCTGTCAACAAGAGCATATTCGCCTTGATGTATCACCAGTGGCTCACCCCCAGTCCAATGGCCAAGCTGAAAGAGCCAATCAAGAAATTTTGAGAGGCATAAAACCCCGGCCTATGGTCCCTTTGTAGAGGACGCTGGGTTGTTGGGTTGAGGAGTCACCTTCAGTGCTTTGGAGTATCAATACCACGCAACAGATCTACGGGCTACACGCCTTTCTTCATGGTTTATGGAGCAGAGGCGGTTCTCCCTAGTGACATCCGTCACGACTCACCCCGTGTGGCAGATTATGTTGAAGCTGATAAATAAAAAGCACGTCAAGACGATCTTGATTTGTTGGATGAGGAGTGTGACCATGCGGCGGCTCGTTCGGCGATTTCTCGGCAAGACCTCCATCGTTATTATAGCCGCCGGGTTAAAACCAGGACCTTTCAAGAAGGAGATTTGGTGCTCCGGCTCATCCAGGATCAAACTGACATGCACAAGCTATCCCCACCTTGGGAAGGGCCCTTTGTGGTCAGCAAAAATCTGAACAACGAGTCATACTACCTTATCGATGTTTGAGACCACAAGGACTCATGCATGTCAGAGGAGGAGACCCGCCGGCCGTCGAATATTGCTCATCTTCGGCCTTATTACACCTGAGCCACTGGCACTTGTGATGTACATACTTCTATCACTGTATATATTATGATTCATATAATAAAGCCAGCATCCCTAATAACTCAGGCCCTCTGTCGTTTCATTTATGAGAATATGAGTCTTTATTATCACTTCATACGGTCGCTTGGGGGCTTCCTCCTTATTGAGCATAGCTATGACTACCCTCTTGATTCAGCTTGTATGCCATGGTTACAAAATACTTGGGGGCTTCCTTCTCATTCAGCATAGCTGTGACTACCCTAATGATCCGACTTGAATGCCGTTGCTACAACCTACTTGGAGGCCTGATGCCCGGGTTATAGGGACCAAAGAGAGTCTGTTGCAGAGCACGGCTCAAACATAGGTACCTTGCCCTGATGGTTCAATATATATCACTTGGAGGCTCCCTGTTCATTGAACATAACTTTGATAACCCTTTTGATTGGCTTGAAACGCCAGGTGTATACACCAAAAAATTTCAGTTGATCCTGCCTTGTACATCTGCCACTCTGCCTAGGTAATCCTGGAATGACCCACCGAACTCTTGACAGTCAATCTTATTAAGACCCTGAACTTGTCAAGGTTAAAACGACGGTTGGCCATGTGAGGCCCGGCTTACAAGGTTTGACTGAAGGATTAACTTAGTGGTTCTGTAAGCCCATGAAAAGCACCTGATGATTTAGGCCTGGCCGCCTATGAAAGCCTTGATTTTTTGATTTGTTTTTGAACTTTGTTTGAGTTCACCTTTTTATTTTTTGTACCATATATGGTTTAAAGTTGGTTCAGGCCATGTTACCTTGATCTTTATGATTCATATTGGAATCTATCCAGAGGTTTGTTAACCCGACCCGGTTTTGGACGCTAAGTCACCATTGTGTTGATTAAAACGCTTGGAGTGTTGCACTCAAGTTTTTGGGATGTTACCCCTTGCTGCATATGGCGTTGTAAGCCGGCGGTATGAATAAATGGAACAAGGCATTGTGCTCTCAGTCTTTTGGCTGTTACCCATACTGCACGTCGCATGATAAGCCGATAGTGTGAACAAATATCACAGGTATGATATTTATTTTGTTGTCATTATATAAGGTTTTGATAAACCTACCCTGGTTATGGACTATTCAGTCATCAGTGGTTTTTATATGGGGTATTGTGACCCACCTGGGGTAAACCGCCAGGGCACCTGTTATCTTTTTATGTGCAGGAAAAACGATAAACATGGTCTGCATTAATTAACAACATTATAAAGCATAAGTGGCAGATCTTCAAATAACGGATCGGCGGTTCATAAGTGTTATGCAAATAAACATGCACGATGGCGTGGCAGATCACGGTTGTTTCAACTAGTTTATTACATGGATCCATGGATCCCAAATGATTAAGTGTTTTTCAGGCAATGTCTGATAATGCAGATTATGAGCCGACCAGCGGATCAATTCTCCTGGTCTTGGCGGCTTGAGGCTTTCGGGTCATCCCGCACCGGTTCTTCTTCTTCCTCCGTTGTATGGAAGTCAGGCGATGACCAATTGATGCTAGTCAAGGCTTGAAATTCAGCTTCGTCATCGATAAGCTCAGACAGATCGATTTCAGGGGCAAAAGTATGCTTACGGATTGGAGGGATGAAGTCCACAATTTTGTAAGCCGGCGTCGGCATTTTCTGGTTGTCCGCTGTATAAGCCGCCTGATACCTTGACAGATCTGTTTCTTCAACAATAAGGCTCGCCAATGGACGCATCTCCTTTACACAAGCATCAAAATCCTTCTTATCAAAGGGGGGCCCGTCCTCTTTGAAGCTGGGCTAGCCAGTAGCTAGCTCGACCGGGTCTAATTCTGCCTGCCATGCCTTCGCCTGGCTTAAAGCCGTAATGGCACCGGCTTTGGCGGCTGGCTGCTTGATTTCGTCAATTCTGGCGGGCAGGACAGAAAGTTTGCTTAGGACATCACTGAGAAGGGATGGTGCTTGATTGGTTGGGGAGATGGTAGCTATTGTGTGTTGGGCACCGGTGTATAGTTGTTCTACTAGCGTGTAAACCCCCTTGAGTTTTATCAGCACTTTCTGACCAAGATTGCTGCTCTTGGGTCCTGCATAACGTACTATGATTAAGTCACCGGGCGGCTTACACAATGGAGTGTGGAAAAACATTACAATGTTTAAGTGTTACTTACCAAAAATGGCAGAGGTCATTTGGGAGATATGATGCTTCAAGCTGGTAAGTTCTATGGTGACCTCTTCCAAAGAGGCTTCAGCTTTTTCAGCTCTCTATATCAGGGTAGTTTTTTCTTCAGCCCAGGCGGCTTTCTCAGCATTAAACCCAGTTTTAAGCTTTTCCGTTTCATCCAAGCTAAACTTGAATTTGGAATCAACCTTTCGGGTCTCAGCTTCTTGTGATTCGAGTCGGGTTTTTAAAACGGTCAGTTGAGATTGAAATTGACTGGAGGCCTCCTGCAAGTAGAAGATTGAAACAAATACTCACAGTTATGCTACAGTTTAATACAAGAAAAAGTCCCAAGCCCTTTGCAAGCAATATCACTTGGCACTTGGGGGCTAATGGGTGCAGAAAGTTTCTTTTATGAAGAAGTGACAACCAAATCCGGTTCATATTTTTTCAAATATAACCCGGCCTCTGAGGGTTATAAGGTGAGATTTTTATTCGCAGTAATAGTGATAAGTCTCGGCTTATTCATGATGATTAAACCGACCCTTGGGGGCTATAGGTGCAAAGTTGATCATTACTATCTGAAGTCCATGCTTAACTTAATCAGTTTAAGCTGGCCCTTGAGGGCTACTGGTTTTGACTTTGATACATATCTAACATTATCTAAAAGTCTACAGCATATTCGATTCTATCATATTCAGTAGACTTGGGGGCTGAAGGAATATATCTAACAGACAAGGCAGAACTTGATACCTCATATTTCTAGTGCGTGTGTTTGACCATGTCAATCTCCAGATCGCGGCTAGCGTGCACTTGGCTGAGATAACCAGAGAGTACTTCACTGATACTCAGATGAGAATAATTGGCCATGCCAAATTTGAGTTTGCGTTTCTCAATCAATTCCTCTTTGGTAGAGTGTTTTGCCAGGGCAGTGGGATTCCTCGGTTTGCGGAAACCAGTGCGGGTGATCAGAACCTCTTCAATATTTGATTCTGAAGGCTTTATTGGGCTTGGCGGTTCAGCACCCAAAGGATCGACAATTGTATGTTCAGTAGAGGCACCAGGATTCTCTGGTGGCGGGTCATCAGCAAGCTCCTCCGGGTGTTGCATGGAGGCTTTAGATATTGGTGCTTGCCTCTCCGGTTCATGAGTCTTGGGGTCTTCGACTGGCTTGTTTATTTTATCCTTTTTGCTAGGCTTTGCTATTCCACTGCAAGAGGATTGAAAAGGTCAGTATATGTGCAGAAATGTGAAAAAAACAAAGATAAAGTTTTTACCCAGGGGTAGTCTTGAAAGCCGGAAGCTGAGTCTGAGATGAATCTCCAGAAGAAGAGTGAGAAGTCCCCTGATAATTTGAGTCGGAAGGATTAAGTGGTTGGCAAATAAGACCTGCCTTGGGATAAAAAGAGTTGGAATTCTGAAGCACCTCATTCCGGCATTTGCGTGGGGCCGGTGTGTTAGGTAAACCGGAGGAGAGCTCCCCACCTCCACTGGTCCGAGTTCTGTGCCGGTTCTCATGCTGCTGTTGCTTCAAAATAAAGTTGGGATCCAAGTGAGGTAAAGGGTGAGAAAACCTTACTTTTCGGGTCACTTGTCGAATTTTCTGTCTTGGCAAAGGCTCTGAGTCAGAGGAAATAATAGTTACCTCTTCCTCACCCGCCTGGCTGGTTTCCGTGTCATCCTGATAGCAATCAGTGTCAATAAGATAGTTGAAAAAAGAGCCAAGGGAATCAGGGTCTACCTCTGACTCATCATCTTCATCCAGGTTCAACATATCAGAGGCAGTTGATTTCTTTTTATTCTTCTTCAGGGCTTTAGTCTTAGCCCTGGCTTTTTGGCTGCTTTCTTGTCAAACTTCTTTTTCCAAAAGGCGGATCCGGCCTACACAAATTACAATAAGGTTGGAGATTTGCAAGTTATATGAACAATAAAGTGAAATAAATGAACCAGACAGACTTACATCCGGTGCCGGGTTGAGTGTGCAAAAGGGATTCAACCCCACTTTGCTGCAGCTTTTCAAGCTTTCTTTGAGAAGGGTTTTGGTCATATCATTAATCTCTTTATCAAACAAACGTGCTGGGCGGTGACGCAGTAGATCTTTGGTATCACCAGTATATGTGCACATTAAACCGGGTCGGTGGCTCAAAGGTGTGATCCTCCAAGCCACCCAGCAATGGACCAGGTCGACACCAGTCACTCCATTGGCCAACAACGCTCTAACCTTTGAAAAGGTAGGCATAAGTTTGGCTCTTTCAGTAGTGGTGAGCCATTCGGGGAGAGGGTGCCTTGGGATGAGCCACTGTTCATGAAAACCAGGCAAGAGATTCTCATCAGCAGGAGAAGTCTCTTGGCAATAGAACCAGGTCTGATTCCAATCCTTGGGATGACTTGGAAGCTGAGCATAAGGAAAGATGGCATCTCTCCGCCATTGAATTGAGACTCCACCAAGCTCTAAGCTGGGTCCATCGGTGAACTCGTTCTGGCAGTTCAGATAGAAATATTCTCTGAAGAGTTCAACGCTGGGCTCCTCTTGAAGGTATACTTCGCAGAAGACTTGGAAACTGCAGATATTTGAGATGGAGTTGGGTCCGATATCTTGAGGATGAAGTTGAAAGAAATGCAGAACGTCACGGAAGAATTTTGACCCGGGCGGTGAGAAACCTGTGACACCCCGAGACCGATGTGCCATGTGTCTTCCAGTTATTCGCTGTCGTTGCCTTGTCATTCGCTTGCGTGTTGCATCTTTTCATTGCATCATATGCATTGCATCATCATGTTTTCAAAACCTGCATCCATCCGGGTTCCCCCAGTTCTGTCCGTTGTCCGTTCTGAACCCATACACACTTGCACGCGCCCGCGGCACCTCCGAAATATTATTTTATAAGTGGCCGGAAAATGTTCTCGAAATGGGATGAAAGTTGGCGTGTGGTGTTGTTATGTTGTCAGTAGACCGCCTGTCAAATTTCATCGCATTCGGAGTCTGTTTGATGCCCAACGGATATTTATAGCGACATATTAGTCGGTCAAACTCGGACGTTTTCGGTCTCCGGAAACGGTTGCCGGGCTGCCTTCTTTCCTCTCCTCTCAGCCCAAGCCCCTCTACACAGTCCACTACCTACCGCCAGGCCCAACCTAACCTCTCTCGTCAGCCCGCGGCCCTCCTCGTGCGCGCGTCCGAAAGCTGTCCCGGACCCGACCCGGTCAGTCGTCATCGTTGGATCCGGATCATCCCCAAACATCTAAAGAACATCTCCGTTTTCGTTTTTGGACTCCCTACCTTTTTTTTTCTCTCGACCGTCTGTTTTAGATCAGACGGACTGGATTAGCCCCTACCAAAAAATCCTATTGCTATATTTAGTGGACAACCCTAGATCCTAGGGAGTTTGTCCCATCAGTCATGTCCCGCCGCCAGCCACAAGATCCACCTCGTTTTCCCCGCCGCTCCAATCAGGGCCTCCCCTGCCTTCCCGATCCACCCACCGAGCCAACCAGCACCACCAGGTCGGACCTCACCGGCCCTCCCCGACCAGGTCCCTCTGATCCTCTCTGTACTCCTCTCTCTCACCCTGCCGCATTTCTTCCTCTCTAACCTCTCTCCCTCTCTGCCATGGATGACCTCAGGAGCTCCCGATGATGCCATGGCTCCTAGACCTCAACTCTTCGCCGGATCTGATTGGGAAATGGATGGTCTAGTCCATCCCCGACCTCTGGTCGTCCCCTGCCTCGTCGGAGCGCCTCCCCGCCACGGCTGCCTGGACCCGAAGCTCCATCTTCGCCGTGTTCCATGCCTCGCCTCGCCTCTGGTCAGATCGGCTCCATAGGGCTGGATCCGCTCGTCCGCTCCATCCCTGCCGTCCCGCCGGAGTCCTCAGCTCACTGGAGTTGCGCCAAGTTCCCCTGCACCGCGCCTCTGCTCGCGCTGCTGCCAGATCGAGCGAGCGAGGAGAGCGCTCCCGTTGACTGCGTCCCTCCTCGTCGTGCAAACGGGCCAGTCTCCCACGCGGTTCATGGGCCAGCAGCGCGTAGGCCCAGCCCCGCCAAAGCCCACCTTCCGATCCGGCCTGCTGCTTCCTCCTCCACCCACCGGGCCAAGCCCATGGGTGAGCTGACCCCAAGGCCCCTCCTTTTTTTCTTACTGCTAGGCCAATTCAGTTTCAGCACGTTATGTTTTTTTCCTATCCAGCAATTTTAGTAATTATCCAGATGCTGCATGTTTTGCAGAAAATCCCCTAGAGTTCATGCATATAATATCTCACAAACCGTGCATCGGAATTAAACAAACTTTATATGTAAAATGTCTAGAATTTCATCTAGTTTCATAATATGCCACTTTCATGACTGTTTAAAAATTTTAAGATGTTGTTTGTTTACATTTGCTCAATGACATGTTAAAATGGTTTATTTCATAACTAATTAACCGTAGCTCGGATTTTAATAATCTTTATATGTAAATGGGTAGAAAATTGCTGCATGATTTTACATTTTTTTACTGGAACATCAAATGGTTCTGAAACTTTTTGCACTATCTTTTTATACAAATTGTTTATTTTTCCTAATTTTGGTAGAATTGTTGGAGTACCAGAGGTATGGTGAATGTTCAGATTACGACAGACTGTCCTGTTTAAGACGGATTATGTTTTTGATGCATAGTATGCTTGTTTTGATGAAACTATCGATTCCTATCAATGGATTAAGCCCTGGAAAAGTTATATTACAGTAGCTACAATGCCAAAACAAAATATGAATTGGTTTGCAACAGTACTTAGAGTAGTGATTTGCTTTATTATACTAACGAATCTTACCGAGTTTTCTGTTGAAGTTTTGTGTGGATGAAGTGTTCGATGATCGAGAAGGTCTCGATGTGAGAAGAAGGAAGAGAGGCAAGAGCTCAAGATTGGGGATGCCCGAGGCACCCCAAGTAAATATTCAAGGAGACTCAAGTGTCTAAGCTTGGGGATGCCCCAGAAGGCATCCCCTCTTTCTTCAACAAGTATCGGCATGTTTTCGGATTCGTTTCGTTCATGCGATATGTGCAATCTTGGAGCGTGTTTAGCATTTAGTTTTCATTTTTCTTTTATGCACCATGCTGGCATGAGATAGTCCTTGGTTGATTTATAGAATGCTCATTGCACTTCACTTATATCTTTTGAGTATGGCTTTATAGAATGCTTCATGTGCTTCACTTATATCATTTGAAGTTTGGATTGCCTGTTTCCCTTTACATAGAAAACCGCCATTTGTAGAATGCTCTTTTGCTTCATTTTTATTTGTTAGAGCATGGGCATATCTTTTGTAGAAAGAATTAAACTCTCTTGCTTCACTTATATCTATTTAGAGAGATGACAGGAATTGGTCATTCACATGGTTAGTCATAAAATCCTACATAAAACTTGTAGATCACTGAATATGATATGTTTGATTCCTTGCAATAGTTTTGCGATATAAAGATGGTGATATTAGAGTCATGCTAGTGGGTAGTTGTGGATTATTAGAAATACTTGTGTTGAGGTTTGTGATTCCCGTAGCATGCACGTATGGTGAACTGTTATGTAACGAAGTTGGAGCATGATTTATTTATTGATTGTCTTCCTTATGAGTGGCGGTCGGGGACGAGCGATGGTCTTTTCCTACCAATTTGTCCCCCTAGGAGCATGCATGTAGTACTTTGTTTCGATGACTAATAGATTTTTGCAATAAGTATGTGAGTTCTTTATGACTAATGTTGAGTCCATGGATTATACGCACTCTCACCCTTCCATCATTGCTAGCCTCTCTAGTATCGCGCAACTTTCACCGGTCCTTAAACCCACCATATACCTTCCTCAAAACAGCCACCATACCTACCTATTATGGCATTTCCATAGCCATTCTGAGATATATTGCCATGCAACTTCCATCATCATCATATACATGACTCGAGCATCATTGTCATATTGCTTTGAATGATCGTAAGATAGCTAGCATGATGTTTTCATGGCTTGTCTGTTTTTTGATGTCATTGCTACGCTATATCATTGCATATCCTGGTACACCGCCGGAGGCATTCATATAGAGTCATATCTTTGTTCTAGTATCGAGTTGTAATATTGAGTTGTAAGTAAATGAAAGTGTGATGATCATCATTATTAGAGCATTATCCCATGAGGAAAGGATGATGGAGACTATGATTCCCTCACAAGTCGGGATGAGACTCCGGATGAAAAAAAGAGAGGCCAAAGAAGCCCACAAAAAAATAAAAGAGGCCAAAGAAGCCCACCAAAAAAAGAAAACAAAAAAATGAGAGAAAAAGAGAGAAGGGGAAATGTTCTTCATATAGAGAGTCTCTTGAGTTATCACTTTCATATACTAGTGGGAATTTTCATTATAGAACTTGGCTTGTATATTCCGATGATGGGCTTCCTCAAACGCCCGAGGTCTTCATGAACATGCAAGTTGGATGCACACCCACTGTTTTCAGTCTGAGCTTTCATACACTTATAGCTCTTAGTGCATCCGTTGCATGGCAATCCCTAGTCACTCACATTGATATCTATTGATGGGCATCTCCATAGCCCGTTGATACGCCTAGTTGATGTTGTAACGCCCCGAGACCGATGTGCCAGGTGTCCTCCAGTTATTCGTTGTTGTTGCCTTGTCATTGCTTGCGTGTCATGCATTGCATATCATGTCATCATGTGCATTTCATTTGCATACATGTATGTCTCATGCATCCGAGCATTTTCCCCGTTGTCCGTTTTGCAATCCGGCGCTTCTATGTCACCCGGTGCCCCTTTCTACCTCTTTTCGTGTGCGGGTGTTAAACGTTTTAGGATTGGACCGAGACTTGTCATGCGGCCTTGGTTTACTACCGGTAGACCACCGGTCAAGTTTCGTGCCATTTGGACTTCGTTTGGTACTCCAACGGTTAACCGAGGGACCGAAAAGGCCTCATGTGTGTTGCAGCCCAACACCCCTCCAAAGTGGCCCAAAACCCACCTAAGACCTCTCCATCATCTAGAGAGTTTCATCACGATCGCGTGGCCGAAAACCGCACCTCATTTGGACTCTCCTAGCTCCCTCTACCTATAAATATGTGATCCCCTCCAAAATATTCGCGGTACAAACCCTAGATCAAACTCACTCATCGTCGCCGGACATTTCTTCCTGCGCCGGACATGTCCTCTCACCGCCGGCCACCTCACCGCAGCCAATCCCTTTGCGCCATGTCATCGCGCCGCCGGCCTCGTCCAATCGCCGAGCGCCACCTCAGCCCGTGCGCCGCCCCTCCACCGCGCCTGGCCCGCCGGCCCATCTCCGGCCCTCGCCCGAGCCGCTCTGGGCC
The DNA here is from genome assembly GCF_002162155.2 of Triticum dicoccoides. Classification (NCBI taxonomy): domain Eukaryota; kingdom Viridiplantae; phylum Streptophyta; class Magnoliopsida; order Poales; family Poaceae; genus Triticum; species Triticum dicoccoides. Next base: position 518,240,170 of record NC_041392.1, on the reverse strand, counting down.
GAGCGCCCGTGGCTCCCCGCCGCCGCCCGGCGCTGCCACCGCCATCGCCGGCGCCGCCACCGCCATCGCCGGCAGCCGCCTTCGCTCGCCGGAGCGCGCCCCATCGCCCGAACGCCTCCCCACCGCCGTCCCGGAGTGCTCCAGCCTCGATCCGAGCCCGAGGAGGAGCCCGCCGCCACCTGCTTCCAGATCCGGCGCCGCCCGCCGCGGCTCCGGCCATCCCCGTCGCCGGAGTCTCCCAGCGCCGCCGCCGCCATGGATCGGGAGGAGCCCGATCCAGCCGACCTCCTCCCCGATCGGCTCCGTTGACCGGCCTCGCGGAGGCCCAGCAGCACCGGCCCAGATCGCCTGGCTCGGCCTGCCTCTCCGTCCTTTTGGGCCGATCCCATGGTGAGCTACGCCTCTATATCCCGCCTGTGCGTTGTTTTACTATTTGACGCTCGCCAAAATTCGTCTAAGTCCTGAAAATTTTCAGATTCATATGCCTCTTTTCATCATGTCATAACTCATCACCCGTTGCTCCGATTCATGCGCGTAGCATATCAAAATGTTTGCCTCGACGAGTACACCATTTCATCTCATTGCATCATTTTCATTTGAGCTCATCTTGATGCCCGAAATGCTGTTGGAAAAGGCCTATGTGAGGAATTTGTCCGATCTGTTTCAGCAAATGGCATTTTGTCATTTTTGCCATGTTTAATGTGTGCATGATATGATCCTGAGCTCTACATGTGTTTTGTTATATGCCATGCCATCTTTACAGGGGTGTATGCCATGTATTTTTGTGACATTTGTGGTGACTAGCACAAGCATGCAAAGTAGCGTAATCGGTAATGGTGATTTCAGGGACTTAGAATTTCACTAAGTCCTTGTTCTGTTTTTGTCGTTATGCCATATGTTCATGTTGTTTCCTAGTGATCCGTGCCTCTTTTGAGGATGATCAGTAAGGATGTTTTGTTAACATTGTGGTGCTCTATCCATACATGTCTTTGTTTGCATTTATGAAGCAACCTAGCTTGAGTCAATCGAGCTCTACTTTTGCTATAAAATGTTCCTGGCAGATTGTTAACATGTTTAGCGATTTTGTCGGGCTTGTTCTTATTGATCCGTGCATGCTATGTTGTTGTTCTTGCCATGTATAGCTTCTATGCTATGTATTCTTGATGGGTGTATGCTTAGTTTGTCATGCCATGCCTGATGTTGAGTGCATCGAGCTCGTAAACATGCCTACTCGTGAACTAATTTGCATGCTCCAGTTTTTCACTAAGTCTGAAATATGTTTATGTTTTTGCCATGTTCACATGCTTGCAATTGTATTTTCTGATCCCTTTGGGCTCAAGGTCACTAAGGGACTTTTGTTAAGTGCTTTGAGTAGCTTCATGCCATGCCTTGCTTTGCCATGTTAAGTTCCTGTAGCATGTACTTTTTCATGCTCTAAAGTGTGCTTCCTGATGATAAATTCCAGACTTGTGTTAATTTCACTAAGTCTGAAACCTGTTATCATTTGCTCTTTTGTCATGCTTGTTTGAACCTGGTAATGAGTGAATTAGCCGTAGCTCAATGTTCATCTTTTGTCAAGCCTCTTGAGTGGGTCCCTGCCATGTATTTTTTTGCCATGTTTGAGTGCTATAGCATATTTAACTTGTTGCATTTAGATGGCTACTTGTTGTTTATCACAGACCGGTGCCATATTTGTTTTGCTTGCCATTTCCAAACCGTGCATCCGATTCCGGTGATCTTTATATCGATTTCAACCGAAATCACCTCACCTTTCCCGTGGCACTCTTGGATTTCCATGTTGAGGCCAGGTTCAATCATTCCTTTGCAAATCATGCATATGCATCGCATACTGCATCCCGCATATCATACCATGTTCATGTGTTGGTTGTTTACTATGTTGTGTGCTTCTTTCCGGTGTTTGCTTCTTCGGGTTGGTTCCGATAATTTCGCATTTGTGAGGACCCGTTCGACTACGTCCGTTTATCTTCTTCATGGACTCGTTCTTCTTCCTTGCAGGATTTCAGGCAAGATGATCATACCCTCGAAATCACTTCTATCTTTGCTTGCTAGATGCTCGCTCTTTTGCTATGCCTATGCTACAATACCTACCACTTGCTTATCATGCCTCCCAAATTGCCATGTCAAACCTCTAACCCACCTTGTCCTAGCAAACCGTTGTTTGGCTATGTTACCGCTTTGCTCAGCCCCTCTTATAGCGTTGTTAGTTGCAGGTGAAGATTGGAGCTTGTTCCATGTTGGAACATGGATATTTTGTTGGGATATAACAATATCTCTTATTTAATTAATGCATCTATATACTTGGTAAAGGGTGGAAGGCTCGGCCTTATGCCTGGTGTTTTGTTCCACTCTTGCCACCCTAGTTTCCATCATACCGGTGTTATGTTCCCGGATTTTGCGTTCCTTACGCGGTTGGGTTATAATGGGAACCCCTTGACAGTTCGCCTTGAATAAAACTCCTCCAGCAAGGCCCAACCTTGGTTTTACCATTCGCCACCTAGCCTTTTTCCCTTGGGAGTCGCGCATCCCGAGGGTCATCTTTATTTTAACCCCCGGGGCCAGTGCTTGTCTAAGTGTTGGTCCAAACTAGAGCCCCTTGCAGCGCCACCTCGGGGAAACTCGAGGGCTGGTTTTAGTTGTATGGATTTCTTATCCGGTGTTGCCTTGAGAACGAGATATGTGCAGCTCCTATCGGGATGTCGGCGCATCGGGTGGTCTTGCTGGACTTGTTTTACCATTGTCGAGGATGTCTTGTAACCGGGATTCCGAGCCTGATCGGGTCTTCCCGCTAGAAGGAATATCCTTCGTTGACCGTGAGAGCTTGTGATGGGCTAAGTTGGGACACCCCTGCAGGGATTTGAACTTTCGAAAGTCGTGCCCGTGGTTATGGGCAGATGGGAATTTGTTAATGTCCGGTTGTAGAAAACCTTAACTTGATCTTAATTAAAATACATCAACCGCGTGTGTAACCGTGATGGTCTCTTCTCGGTGGGGTCCGGGAAGTGAACACAATGTTGGAGTTATGCTTGACGTAGGTTGTTCTAGGATCACTTCTTGATCATAGTTGTTCGACCGTGCTTTTGCCTTCTCTTCTCGCTCTCATTTTCGTATGTTAGCCACCATATATGCTAGTCACTTGCTGTAGCTCCACCTCATACCTTTTACCTTTCCTATAAGCTTAAATAGTCTTGATCGCGAGGGTGTGAGATTGCTGAGTCCCCGTGACTCACAGATACTTCCAAAACCAGTTTGCAGGTGCCGATGTTACCGAGCAGGTGACGCAGACAAGCTCAAGGAGGAGCTCGATGAAGATCTTGTCCTTTGTGTTGTTTCGTTCTAGTTGATCAGTAGTGGAGCCCAGTCAGGACGATCGGGGATCTGTGTAGCATTTGGGGTAGTCTTCTTTTATTTTGATTCCGTAATCGGACCTTGAGTGTATTTGGATGATGTAATGCTTTATTCATGTAATTGTGTGAAGTGGCGAGTGTAAGCCAACTATGTATCTTTTCCCTTATTGTACTATATGGGTTGTTTGCGAAGATTACCTCACTTGCGACATTGCTTTCAATGCGGTTATGCCTCTAAGTCATGCTTCGACACGTGGGAGATATAGCCGCATCGAGGGCGTTACAATTTGGTATCAGAGCCTTCCCCCTTTAGGAGCCCCCTGCTTGATCGAATCGCTGGCGTTATTGAGTCTAGAAATGTTTTGAGTCATTTAGGATTATATATATCGGAGAGTTAGAAATTCTTTTTACTCCTCAGTCCCTTCATCGCTCTGGTGAGGCATCCTGACGTAGAGTTTTGACTCTTCTCTTCTCAAATTTCACTAAAAAAATTTAGGATCACGCGGGTATCTTGGAATCGTTCTGATGGTTTTGTGACGAGAACATTGTTCTTGGTGCCTCCTGGCATTTAGGGGTTGTGGCAGTGTCCCGGGGAGTTGAGCTCCGAGGTGTTGTCATCACAATTTTATCGTTGTAGTTCTGGAATACCTGAGTTTAGTTTCGTCGACATCGAAAATCTCTTTTATGCAGTTGTTGGTGAGATAACCTCGACGCCACCCAGTACTGGGGTGGGAGTTCGGGAGTATTGCCATAACTCATATAACGGATGCTTTTCGAAGGTTGAGATAAACGATTTCTGAAGGTTTCTTGGTTATGTGTTGAAGGATGGATACAGCTGGATGTAGGATTTGTTTGTTTGGGTGAGATATTATGCTTCCCCTGTATCCCCAACACCTGATTGCATAACCGGAAAGTTTTGGGAGTTTACAAGTGGGAATTCAAGTAGCTCTTAGGATTTCTTTCCGATAGATGTATGATTTGAAATTGGGGTTAGACGTCTAGTGGTCCGCCTATTCACGGTTGGTTTTACAGTGGTCTCGTTGTGTCTTAAAGAGTCCTTGGCTATGCCGACTCGGGGACGCTTCGTATGTCATGTGCACTGCCTTGTACATGATGGTGTTGTACGATCGAGCCCGTGTAGGCCCCACCACGAAAACTTCGGACGAAATCTCTATCATATGTTTGTTCCGGCTTATTCTGCAAGCCAATCCTTTGTTTTTTGTTTTGAGTTGTGGTATTCGAGTTGCTTCGAAGTTAAATGTTGATTCCATACCTTCCCCAAGCGGTGTTCTCATGTTCCTACGTGAATACTAATCCCTCATGATAATCAAGATTGTCATGTCAATCCTTTTCAACAGGTGTGTCTCTCTTCAAGTGGATCCGATCATTTCAATATCAGCAAGATCAGTTATCAGTTCTTCTCAACGGTGTTTGTTCCATTCATCCCAAGCTGCCTTTGCTTTTCCCGCCCTCCCACCCTTTTTCTTCAAGGAATCCGATGTATTAATCAAGTATCTTTTTTATTCTTGTGAAGTCTCTCCATCCTTTTCCGTCAATATTCTTATCTGGTGATTCTCATGAAGATTCTAACGGAGCTTCTAGTTCGTCATTCCTCATTCCTTTTCTTCTCCGGTGGAACCAATTCAAGCTTTGTTGATCATATTCTTTCCTCATTTCAAATACCACCTCTTACCGGTGCACCTCTTAATCATTCACCTCCCGCTTTACATTTGTTCCAGAGTGCCGAAGATAGCTCAGAAGATTCGTGTTTCCACTCTGCAATCGTTCAAGGTCTTTCGAGGATGTTATCTCATTCTAGCCATTTAATTCAACCGGCACAATCTATCTTTTAAATCTTTTCTATGGTGTATCTTTTGAGTGGGCCCTAACCCACAGGTCCTTTTCCAGGATCTTACCTGACTCTTCTTATTTTTCCTGGAGCTTCTCAAATTCTTTTCAAAGTTTGACGTAAGAATGAATTATCATCAGTCTTATATTTTTCTCCAAGATCTGTCGAATTCTTTTCATCGTTGGCTCAACTTTTCCATTCTTCATTCCGGTGTGCCTCAATAATTCACGGTGGTGTCTCTCATCGTCTTTCACAACACTTGAAGACCGAAGAAGATTTTTCTCTCAATCTTGCTCCACTCTCCTCAAGATTCGTGGTTCAAGCTTGTTGCCATCCTCTCATAATTGTTTTCGATTGTCAGAATTCTTTTCACCCATCCAGAGCAATTCAGGAGTCGTTTCAGTTTGATTCTCCGAAGGCCATCATTTCGGGATTATTCATTCTCAGTTTTCAGATATCATTCTCTAATTTTACCGGTGCTTCGTTCAAGTGATCTCTAATCGGCTCGTGATCTCTTCGTTCTCATATATCTAAATCCTCTCAAGCATCTTCGTTCATTTTATAATTCTTCCCGGTGTTTCTTTATTTTCTCTTCATTCAGTCTCAATTCTTACGGTGGTTTGATCAAGATTCTTCTTCCTTCGTTATCATATCAATTCATTCGTTCTTCCCAATCCTACCGGTAACTTGTTGAAGACGTTCTCAAGTTATGCTATATCTATCTTAATCCTTTCTACAAGAATAAGTAGTGTGCCAAATCCATTGTTTATCATCAATTTAATTGATGAAGGACAAGCATAATGTAATTCTTATTCTTGTTTCATCCTAATGATTAATTCTTTATTCCAGAGGCCCTTCAAATTCTCGGTTTCATTTGTTTCATCTTCTCTTTTTCCCGGAGTTCCAACCTCTTTCAATTATATTATCACGGAGATCTCTATCTAAATCATTGCAAGGCTTCAATCTTATTCTTTTCATCATTCAATTATTTTGGATCATTCTTTTATTACCGGAGTTCTTCATGAAGGTTCTACATGATGGATTCATCAAGGATTTAATTCCTTCTCGAAGTGTTCATCGACATTCTTTGCTAAGAAGCTCAAGTTTTCTTCATCTTGCTATCCGAGTGCAATTCTTTCTTCCGTATCATTGGAGGTGGTATTATGTCATTCTTGATAATTTGAGTTCATGTTTCATGATTCACACGTTGTTAAGAATGAGGTATTTTAAATCCATCAATCTCTTCATTGGAATTATCTTGGGTTATATTTCACCTAAAACTTTCCCTAAGGATTGTTGGTAATTATGGTGCTTATAAATGATCCAATTTCTTCATTTATCCTCCCGGAGAAATAAGTTTCTCGTCTCCTTGTTGATATCAATCCAATCTATTATTTTTCGTCAGTGGCAAAATTTCACCTCATAATTTGGGATGTATTCCATAAGACCATATTAAGCTTATTATTTTTCGTTGTTGGTGTTCCAACAACTCCGTTCGACCCTTCTCCTAAGGATGCCTTCTCAAACTCTTTTGTGATAGAAGTTGGCATTTTCTTCTCCATTCTTTTATTTCAATTATCTATATTCTATTCTTTCGTTCCGGAGGCCTTGTGATGTTGCTCTTTTCAATCATCATCTCGAATTGTGAAGATCATGTTCTTTTCGTGCTTATCCATTTAACTGGAGTGTGTGCCCTCTGCTCAAGTTCTTTCTTTTATCAAGTCTTGCATCCCTTCTCAACCGGAGTGCTGTTCGAATTTGGTCTTCCTTGTTCCTCTTTCTTAACGGAGTGCTTTCAACTTTGTTCTTCTCCATGGCTTTCTTTCTTTCATTTTGCTCAACCTTTTCAAGGTTCTTTGGTTTCACTCGTTTGTCAAAGAAGCAACTTAGTTTTACCTTTTCTCTCTCTCTTTCGTTTTTCCCTCCGGTGCCATTCTAGATCTTGGGACGAGATCCTCTCGTAGTGGTGGAGTGTTGTAACGCCCCGAGACCGATGTGCCAGGTGTCCTCCAGTTATTCGTTGTTGTTGCCTTGTCATTGCTTGCGTGTCATGCATTGCATATCATGTCATAATGTGCATTTCATTTGCATACATGTTCGTCTAATGCATCCGAGCATTTTCCCCATTGTCCGTTTTGCAATCTGGCGCTTCTATGTCACCCAGTGCCCCTTTCTACCTCTTTTCGTGTGCGTGTGTTAAACGTTTTCGGATTGGACCGAGACTTGTCATGCGGCCTTGGTTTACTACCGATAGACCGCCGGTCAAGTTTCGTGCCATTTGGACTTCGTTTGATACTCCAACATTTAACCGAGGGACCGAAAAGGCCTCATGTGTGTTGCAGCCCAACACCCCTCCAAAGTGGCCCAAAACCCGCCTAAGACCTCTCCATCATCTAGAGCGTTCGATCACGATCGCGTGGCCGAAAACCGCACCTCATTTGGACTCTCCTAGCTCCCTCTACCTATAAATATGTGATCCCCTCCGAAATATTCGCGGTACAAACCCTAGATCAAACTCCCTCATCGTCGCCGGACATTTCTTCCCGCGGCGGACATGTCCGCTCGCCGCCGGCCACCTCACCGCAGCCAATCCCTTTGCGCCACGTCATCGCGTCGCCGGCCTCGTCCAATCGCCGAGCGCCACCTCAGCCCGTGCGCCGCCCCTCCATCGCGCATGGCCCACCGGCCCATCTCCGGGCCGAGCGCCCGCGGCTCCCCGCCGCTGACCGCCGCCCGGCGCGGTCACCTCCATCGCCGACAGCCGCCTTCGCTCGCCGGAGCGCGCCCCGTCGCCCGAACGCCTCCCCGCCGCTATCTTGGAGTGCTCCGGCCTCGATCTAAGCCCGAGGAGGAGCCCGCCGCCTCCTGCTTCCAGATCTGGCGCCGCCCGCCGTGTCTCCGGCCATCCCCGTCGCCGGAGTCTCCCAGCGCCGCCGCCGCCATGGATCGGGAGGAGCCCGATCCAGCCGACCTCCTCCCCGATTGGCTCCGTTGACCGGCCTCACGGAGGCCCAGCAGCACCGGCCCAGATCGCCTGGCTCGGCCTGCCTCTCCGTCCTTTTGGGCCGAGCCCATGGTGAGCTACGCCGCTATATCCCGCCTGTGCGTCGTTTTACTATTTGACGCTCGCTAAAATTCGTCTAAGTCCTGAAAATTTTCAGATTCATATGCCTCTTTTCATCATGTCATAACTCATCACCCGTTGCTCCGATTCGCGCGTGTAGCATATCAAAATGTTCGCCTCGACGAGTACACCATTTCATCTCATTGCATCATTTTCATTTGAGCTCATCTTGATGCCCGAAATGCTGTTGGAAGAGGGCTATGTGAGAAATTTGTCTGATCTGTTTTAGCAAATGGCATTTTGTCATTTTTGCCATGTTTAATGTGTGCATGATATGATCCTGATCTCTACATGTGTTTTGTTATATGCCATGCCATATTTACGGGGGTGTATGCCATGTATTTTTGTGACATTTGTGGTGACTAGCACAAGCATGCAAAGTAGCGTAATCGGTAATGCTGATTTCAGGGACTTAGAATTTCACTAAGTCCTTGTTCTGTTTTTGTCGTTATGCCATATGTTCATGTTGTTTCGTAGTGATCCATGCCTCTTTTGAGGATGATCAGTAAGGATGTTTTGTTAACATTGTAGTGCTCTATCCATCCATGTCTTTGTTTGCATTTATGGAGCACCCTAGCTTGAGTCAATCGAGCTCTACTTTTGCTATAAAATGTTCCTGGCAGATTGTTAACATGTTTAGCGATTTTGTCGGGCTTGTTGTTATTGATCTGTGCATGCTATGTTGTTGTTCTTGCCATGTATAACTTCTATGCTATGTATTCTTGATGGGTGTATGCTTAGTTTGTCATGCCATGCCTGGTGTTGAGTGCATCGAGCTCGTAAACATGCCTACTCGTGAACTGATTTGCATGCTCCAGTTTTTCACTAAGTCTGAAATCTGTTTATGTTTTTGCCATGTTCACATGCTTGCAATTGTATTTTCTGATCCCTTTTGGCTCAAGGTCACTAAGGGACTTTTGTTAAGTGCTTTGAGTAGCTTCATGCCATGCCTTGCTTTGCCATGTTAAGTTCCTGTAGCATGTACTTTTTCATGCTTTAAAGTGTGCTTCCTGATGATAAATTCCAGACTTGTGTTAATTTCACTAAGTCTGAAACCTGTTATCATTTGCTCTTTTGCCATGCTTGTTTGAACCTGGTAATGAGTGAATTAGCCGTACCTCAGTGTTCATCTTTTGTCAAGCCTCTTGAGTGGATCCCTGCCATGTATTCTGTTGCCATGTTTGACTGTTGTAGCATATTTAACTTGTTGCATTTAGATGACTACTTGTTGCAGACCGGTGCCATATTTGTTTTGCTTGCCATTTCCAAACCGTGCATCCGATTCCGGTAATCTTTATATCGATTTCAACCGAAATCACCTCACCTTTCCGGAAGCACTCTTGGATTTCCAAGTTGAGGCCAGGTTCAATCATTCCTTTGCAAATCATGCATATGCATCACATACCGCATCCCGCATATCATACCATGTTCATGTGTTGGTTGTTTACTATGGTGTGTGCTTCTTTCCGGTGTTTGCTTATTCGGGTTGGTTCCGATAACGTCGCGTTTGTGAGGACCCGTTCGACTACGTCCGTTTGTCTTCTTCATGGACTCGTTCTTCTTCCTTGCGGGATTTCAGGCAAGATGATCATACCCTCGAAATCACTTCTATCTTTGCTTGCTAGATGCTCGCTCTTTTGCTATAACTATGCTACGATACCTACCACTTGCTTATCATGCCTCCCAAATTGCCATGTCAAACCTCTAACCCACCTTGTCCTAGCAAACCGTTGTTTGGCTATGTTACCGCTTTGCTCAACCCCTCTTATAGCGTTGTTAGTTGCAGGTGAAGATTGGAGCTTGTTCCATGTTGGAACATGGATATTTTGTTGGGATATCACAATATCTCTTATTTAATTAATGCATATATATACTTGGTAAAGGGTGGAAGGCTCGGCCTTATGCCTGGTGTTTTGTTCCACTCTTTCCGCCCTAGTTTCCGTCATACCGGTGTTACGTTCCCGGATTTTGCATTCCTTACGCGGTTGGGTTATAATGGGAACCCCTTGACAGTTCGCCTTGAATAAAACTCCTCCAGCAAGGCCCAACCTTGGTTTTACCATTCGCCACCTAGCCTTTTTCCCTTGGGAGTCGCGCATCCCGAGGGTCATCTTTATTTTAACCCCCGGGGCCAGTGCTTGTCTAAGTGTTGGTCCAAACTAGAGCCCCTTGCAGCGCCACCTCGGGGAAACTCGAGGGCTGGTTTTAGTTGTACGGATTGCTTATCCGGTGTTGCCCTGAGAACAAGATATGTGCAGCTCCTATCTGGATGTCGACGCATCGGGTGGTCTTGCTGGACTTGTTTTACCATTGTCGAGGATGTCTTGTAACCGGGATTCTTAGCCTGATCGGGTCTTCCCGCTAGAAGGAATATCCTTCGTTGACCGTGAGAGCTTGTGATGGGCTAAGTTGGGACACCCCTGCAGGGATTTGAACTTTCGAAAGCCATGCCCGTGGTTATGGGCAGATGGGAATTTGTTAATGTCCGGTTGTAGAAAACCTTAACTTGATCTTAATTAAAATACATCAACCGCGTATGTAACCATGATGGTCTCTTCTCGGCGGGGTCGGGGAAGTGAACACGGTGTTGGAGTTATGCTTGACGTAGGTTATTCTAGGATCACTTCTTGATCATAGTTGTTCGATCGTGCTTTTGCCTTCTCTTCTCGCTCTCATTTGCGTATGTTAGCCACCATATATGCTAGTCGCTTGCTGTAGCTCCACCTCATACCTTTTACCTTTCCTATAAGCTTAAATAGTCTTGATCGCGAGGGTGTGAGATTGCTGAGTCCCCATGACTCACAGATACTTCCAAAACCAGTTTGCAGGTGCCGATGTTACCGAGCAGGTGACGCAAACAAGCTCAAGGAGGAGCTCGATGAAGATCTTGTCCTTTGTGTTGTTTCGTTCTAGTTGATCAGTAGTGGAGCCCAGTCAGAACGATCGGGGATCTGTGTAGCATTTGGGGTAGTCTTATTTTATTTTGGTTCCGTAATCGGACCTTGAGTGTATTTGGATGATGTAATGCTTTATTCATGTAATTGTGTGAAGTGGCAAGTGTAAGCCAACTATGTATCTTTTCCCTTATTGTACTATATGGGTTGTTTGCGAAGATTACCTCACTTGTGACATTGCTTTCAATGCGGTTATGCCTCTAAGTCGTGCTTCGACACGTGGGAGATATTGCCGCATCGAGGGCGTTACAATTTGGTATCAGAGCCTTCCCCCTTTAGGAGCCCCCTGCTTGATCGAATCGCTGGCGTTATTGAGTCACTCGTATTAGTAGGCTTGAAGTATTATTGTTTTTATGTCAAATGATAGACTATTTCTGTGAATCCCTCGTATCTTAATATTCATGCCATGATTAGATATGTGATCAAGATTATGCTAGGTAGCATTCCACATCAAAAATTATCTTTTTTATCATTTACCTACTCGAGGACGAGCAGGAATTAAGCTTGGGGATGCTGATACATCTCCGTCGTATCTATAATTTTTGATTGTTCCATGCCAATATTCTACAACTTTCATATACTTTTGGCAACTTTTTATACTATTTTTGGGACTAACATATTGATCCAGTGCCCAGTGCCAATTCATGTTTGTTGCATGTTTTTTGTTTCGCAGAATATCCATATCAAACGGAGTCCAAACGGGATAAAAACTGACAGAGATTTTTTTGGAATATATATGATTTTTGGGAAGAAAAATCCACACGAGACGGTGCCTGAGGGAGGCACGAGGCAGGGGGCGCGCCCCACCCCCCTGGGCGCGCCCCTGACCCTCGTGGCCACCCCGTAAGGCAGTTGGTGCCCTTCTTTCGCCGCAAGAAAACTAATATCCGGATAGAAATCGTGTTAAAATTTCAGCCCAATCGGAGTTACGGATCTCCGGGAATATAAGAAACGGTGAAAGGGCAGAATCTGGGAACGCAGAAATAGAGAGAGATAGAGAGACAGATCCAATCTCGGAGGGGCTCTCGCCCCTCCCACGCCATGGAGACCAAGGACCAGAGGGGAAACCCTTCTCCCATCTAGGGAGGAGGTTAAGGAAGAAGAAGAAGGAGGGCGGCTCTCTCCCCCTCGCTTCCGGTGGCACCGGAGTGCCACCGGGGGCCATCATCATCACCGCAATCTTGACCAACAACATCACCGCCATCATCACCAACTCTTCCCCCCTCTATGCAGTGGCGTAACCTCTCTCTTACCCGCTGTAATCTCTACTTAAACATGGTGATCAATGCTATATATTATTTCCCAATGATGTGTGGCTATCCTATGATGTTTGAGTAGATCTGTTTTGTCCTATGGGTTATTTGATGATCGTGATTGGTTTGAGTTGCATGTTTTATTATTGGTGTTGTCCTATGGTGCTCTCCGTGTCGCGCAAGCGTGAGGGATTCCTGTTGTAGGGTTTGCAATATGTTTATGATTTTCTTATGGTGGGTGGCGTGAGTGACAGAAGCACAGACCCGAGTAAGTAGGTTGTTTGCGTATGGGATAAACAGGACTTGATACTTTAATACTATGGTTGGGTTTTACCTTAATGATCTTTAATAGTTGTGGATGCTTGCTAGAGTTCCAATCATAAGTGCATATGATCCAAGTAGAGAAAGTATGTTAGCTTATGCCTCTCCCTCAAATAAAATTGCATAATGATTATCGGTCTAGTTATCGATTGCCTAGGGACAGATAACTTTCTCGTAATAAAAAGCTCTTTACTAAAACTAACTTAGTGGTGTCTTTATCTAAACAGCCCCTACTTTTTATTTACATCATCTTTATTATCTTGCAAACCTATCCAACAACACCTACAAAGTACTTCTAGTTTCATACTTGTTCTAGGTAAAGCGAACGTCAAGCGTGCGTAGAGTTGTATCGGTGGTCGATAGAACTTGAGGGAATATTTGTTCTACCTTTAGCTCCTCGTTGGGTTCGACACTCATACTTATCGAAAACTGTTGCGATCCCCTATACTTGTGGGTTATCAACGAGCCTACGAACTATGAGGAAGCGATGATGAGCCCAGATTCCGCAAAATGGCTTGAGGCCATGAAATCTGAGATGGGATCCATCTATGAGAACAAAGTGTGGACTTTGGTTGACTTGCCTGATGATCGGCAGGCCATATCGAATAAATGGGTCTTCAAGAAGAAGACTGACGCTGACGGTAATGTTACTGTCTACAAAGCTCGACTTGTTGCAAAAGGTTTTTGACAAGTTCAAGGAGTTGACTATGATGAGACCTTCCCACCCATAGCGATGCTTAAGTTCGTCTGAATCATGTTAGCAATTGACGCATTTTATGATCATGAAATTTGGCAAATGGATGCCAAAACTGCATTCCTTAATGGATATCTTAAAGAAGAGTTGTATATGATGCAACCAGAAGGTTTTGTCGATCCAAAAGGTGCTAACAAAGTGTGCAAGCTCCAGCGATCCATTTATGGACTGGTGCAAGCCTCTCGGAGTTGGAATATACGCTTTGATAGTGTGATCAAAGCATATGGTTTTATACAAACTTTTGGAGAAGCCTGTATTTACAAGAAAGTGAGTGGGATCTTTGTAGCATTTATGATATTATATGTAGATCAGAGTTGATCGGAAATGATACTAAATTTCTAAATATGATAAAAGGATACTTGAATAAGAATTTTTCAATGAAAGACCTCGGTGAAGCTGCTTATATATTAGGCATCAAGATCTATAGAGATAGATCAAGACGCTTAATTGGACTTTCAAAAAGCACATAACTTGATAAAGTTTTGAAGAAGTTCAAAATGGATCAGGCAAAGAAAGGGTTCTTGCCTATGTTATAAGGTTTGAAGTTGAGTCAGACTCAATGCCCGACCACTGCAGAAGATAGAGAGAAAATGAAAGTCATTCCTTATGCTTCAGCCATAGGTTCTATCATGTATGGAATGCTGTGTACCAGACCTGATGTGTGCCTTGCTATACGTTTAGCAGGGAGGCACCAAAGTAATCCGGGAGTGGATCACTGGACAGCGGTCAAGAACATCCTGAAATACCTGAAAAGGACTAAGGATATGTTTCTCGTATATGGAGGTGACAAAGAGCTCGTCGTAAACGGTTACGTCAATGCAAGCTTTGACACTGATCCGGATGACTCTAAGTCACAAACCGGATACGTGTTTTTATTAAATGGTGGAGCTGTCAGTTGGTGCAGTTCCAAGCAAAGCGTTGTGGCGGGATCTATATGTGAAGCGGAGTACATAGCTACTTTGGAAGCAGCAAATGAAGGAGTCTGGATGAAGGAGTTCATATCCGATCTAGGTGTCATACCTAGTGCATCGGGTCCAATGAAAATCTTTTGTGACAACACTGGTGCAATTGCCTTGGCAAAGGAATCCATATTTCGGAAAAGAACCAAGCACATCAAGAGAAGCTTCAATTCCATCCGCGATCAAGTCAAGGAGGGAGGCATAGAGATTTGTAAGATACATACGGATCTGAATGTTGCAGAGCTGTTGACTAAGCCTCTCTCATGAGCAAAACATGATCAGCACCAAGACTCCATGGGTGTTAGGATCATTACAATGTAATCTAGATTGTTGACTCTAGTGCAAGTGGGAGACTGAAGGAAATATGTCCTAGAGGCAATAATAAAGTTGTTATTTATATTTCCTTATATCATGATAAATGTTATTATTCATGCTAGAATTGTATTAACCGGAAACTTAGTACATGTGTGAATACATAGACAAACAGAGTGTCACTAATATGCCTCTACTTGACTAGCTCGTTGAATTAATAATGGTTATGTTTCCTAACCATGGACATGAGTTGTCATTTGATTAACGAGATCACATCATTAGAGAATGATGTGATTGACTTGACCCATCCGTTAGCTTAGCACGATGACCGTTTAGTTTGTTGCTATTGCTTTCTCCATAACTTATACATGTTCCTATGACTATGAGATCATGCAACTCCCGAATACCGGAGGAACACTTAGTGTGCTATCAAATGTCACAACATAAATGTGTGACTATAAAGATGCTCTACAGGTGTCTCTGATGGTGTTTGTTGAGTTGGCATAGATTGAGATTAGGATTGGTCACTCCGAGTATCGGAGAGGTATCTCTGGGCCCTCTCGGTAATGCACATCACTATAAGCCTTGCAAGCAATGTGACTAATGAGTTAGTTACGGGATGATGCATTACGGAACGAGTAAAGAGACTTGTCGGTAAAGAGATTGAACTAGGTATTGAGATACCGACGATCGAATCTCGGGCAAGTAACATACCGATGACAAAGGGAACAACATATATCGTTATGCGGTTTGACCGATAAAGATCTTCGTAGAATATGTAGGAGCCAATATGAACATCCAGGTTACGCTATTGGTTATTGACTGGACACGTGTCTCGGTCATGTCTACTGCTACCCCTTGAGCACTGCTTTGGTTTTCCCTTGAAGAGGAAAGGGTGATGCAGTAGAGCAGCGTAAGTATTTCCCTCAGTTTTTGAGAACCAAGGTATCAATCCAGTAGGAGGCCACGCACGAGTCCCTCACACCTACACAAACAAATAAACTCCTCGCAACCAACGCGATAAAGGGGTTGTCAATCCCTTCACGGTCACCTACGAGAGTGAGATCTGATAGATATGATAAGATAATATTTTTGGTATTTTATGATAAAGAGAAATAAAGCTGCAAGTAAAATAAATGGCAAAGGAAATAACTAAGTATTGGAAGATTAATATGATGGAAAATAGACCCCGGGGCCATAGGTTTCACTAGAGGCTTCTCTCGAGAGCATAAGTATTACGATGGGTGAACAAATTACTCTTGAGCAATTGACAGAATTGAGCATAGTTATGAGAATATCTAGGTATGATCATGTATATAGGCATCACATCCGAGACAAGTAGACCGACTCCTGCCTGCATCTACTACTATTACTCCACACATCGACCGCTATCCAGCATGCATCTAGAGTATTAAGTTCAAGAGAACAGAGTAACGCTTTAAGCAAGATTACATGATGTAGAGGGATAAACTCATGCAATATTATATAAACCCCATCTTGTTATCCTCCATGGCAACAATACAATACGTGCCTTGTTGCCCCTACTGTCACTGGGAAAGGACACTGCAAGATTGAACCCAAAGCTAAGCACTTCTCCCATTGCAAGAAATATCAATCGAGTAGGCCAAACCAAACTGATAATTCGAAGAGACTTGCAAAGATAACCAATCATACATAAAAGAATTCAGAGAAGATTCAAATATTGTTCATAGATACACTTGATCATAAACCCACAATTCATCGGTCTCAACATACACACCGCAAAAGAAGATTACATCAAATAGATCTCAACAAGAGAGGGGGAGAACATTGTATTGAGATCCAAAAAGAGAGAAGAAGCCATCTAGCTACTAACTATGGACCCGTAGGTCTGAAGTAAACTACTCACACTTCATCGGAGAGGCTATGGTGTTGATGTAGAAGCCCTCCATGATTGATACCCCCTCCGACGGAGCTCTGTAAAAGGCCCCAAGATGGGATCTCGTGGATACAGAAAGTTACGGCGGTGGAATTAGGGGTTTGGCTCCGTATCTGGTAGTTTGGGGGTACGTAGGTATATATAGGAGGAAGGAGTACGTCGATGGAGCAACATGGGCCCCACGAGGGTGGAGGGAGCGCCTGGGGGGGGTAGGCTTGCCCCCCTACCTCGTGCCTTCCTGGTTGATGTCTTGACGTAGGGTCCAAGTCCTCTGGATCACGTTTGTTCCGAAAATCACGTTCCCGAAGGTTTCATTCCGTTTGGACTCCGTTTGATATTCTTTTTCTACGAAACTCTGAAATAGGCAAAAAAAATAGCAATTCTCGGTTGGGCCTCCAGTTAATAGGTTAGTCCCAAAAATAATATAAAGGTGTAATAAAGCCCAATAATGTTCAAAACGGGATATAATATAGCATGGAACAATCAAAAATTATAGATACATTGGAGACGTATCAAGCATCCCCAAGCTTAATTCCTGCTCGTCCTCGAGTAGGTAAATGATAAAAATAGAATTTTTGATGTGAAATGCTACTTGGCATAATTTCAATGTAATTCTCTTAATTGTGGTATGAATATTCAGATCCGAAAGATTCAAGACAAAAGTTCAATATTGACATAGAAATAATAATACTTCGAGCATACTAACTAAGCAATTATGTCTCTTCGAAATAACATGGCCAAAGAAAGTTATCCCTAAAAAATCATATAGTCTGGCTATGCTCCATATTCACCACACAAAGTATTCAAATCATGCACAACCCCGGTGACAAGCCAAGCAATTGTTTCATACTTTTGGTGTTCTCAAACTTTTTCAATCTTCACGCAATACATGAGCGTGAGCCATGGACATAGCACTATAGGTGGAATAGAATGGTGGTTGTGGAGAAGACAAAAAGGGAGAAGATAGTCTCACATCAACTAGGTGTATCAACGGGCTATGGAGATGGCCATCAATAGATATCAATGTGAGTGAGTAGGGATTGCCATGAAACGGATGCACTAGAGCTATAAGTATATGAAAGCTCAACAAAAGAAACTAAGTGGGTGTGCATCGAACTTGCTTGCTCACGAAGACCTAGGGCATTTGAGGAAGCCCATCATTGGAATATACAAGCTGAGTTCTATAATGAAAAATTCCCACTAGTATATGAAAGTGATAACATAGGAGACTCTCTATCATGAAGATCATGGTGCTACTTTGGAGCACAAGTGTGGAAAAAGGATAGTAGTATTGCCCCTTTTTATTTATTTATTCTTTTTTGGGCCTTTTTTTATTTGGCCTTTCTCTTTTTTTGGGTCAATACTCTATGAATGATGATCATCACACTTCTATTTATTTACAACTCAATGATTACAACTCGATACTAGAACAAAGTATGACTCTATATGAATGCCTCCGGCAATATACTAGGATAGCAATGATGCATGAGTGACTTATATGAAAGAATTATGAACGATGGCTTTGCCACAACTAAAATGTCAACTACATGATCATGCGAAGCAATATGACAATGATGGAGTGTGTCATAGCAAATGGAACGGTGGAAAGTTGCATGGCAATATATCTAAGAATGGCTATGGAAATGCCATGACAGGTAGGTATGGTGGCTCTTTTGAGGGAGGTATACGGTGGGTGTATGATACCGGCGAAAGGTGCGTGGTATTAGAGAGGCTATCAATGGTGGAAGGGTGAGAGTGCGTATAACTCATGGACTCAACATTAGTCATAAAGAACTACATACTTATTGCAAAAATCTATTAGTTATCGAAGCAAAGTACTATGCGCATGCTCCTAGGGGGATAGATTGGTAGGAAAACACTACTAGGGAAAACCTTATACACAGAATCTTAGCAGCAGCGCGGCATAAAAAGAGGCGCTGCTGCTAATTAGTAGTAGCGCGGTTACGGAAAGCGCGTTGCTGGTGCAAATTTAGTAGTAGCGCGTGATGTTTAAACCGTGCTGCTACAAAAATCCACCGACAGTACACAACGACCTAAGTTTACCAATAGCGCGGCGTCAGGAAGTGCGTTGCTGCTAATGCCATAGTAGTAGCACTCTTTTTAGTCACGTCGCTACTGCTAATTTTGAAATTGTCCACACGGTTGGCCCGTTTAGCAGTAGCACGTGATAGGAAAGCGCGCTGCTGCTACGCTCTTAGCAGCAGCGCACTTTTGCTCCCGTGCTACTGCTAAGACGTAGCACCCACCACCTTTTTCCACCTCCCCATCTCCTCTCCTCCCTTTCCCCTACCTCCCACATCCTCCCTCTCTCACTCTTCTTCTTCCTCAATACTTCTCCCCCCATTACTCTCCCTCTTCTACCTACCTTTCTCTCTCTTCATTACTCCTAGCTATAACTACACCACCTCCATTAATGCATCTCCTTTCTCTTTTTCCTTCCCCCTCCACTAGTTGAAGTTGTCTCCTCCCAAATTAGGTAGCTAGGTAGATGTAGCATTTAGTTAAGTGACCTATTTGCCCCTAACTAGATCTATCTTTGTCAAGAAGAGATTTGTGCACTTTTGATCTCCCTACAACATCATCTCCACCGTGTGCTCGATCTCGAGATAGAGGTGATTAAAATTTCATGCTTTTGCAAAATGGAAATATGTTTATGTGTGTGTGATATGTTTATGGAAATTTTGTGTGTGGCATGAGTTGACGCCAAATTGTGCTTTTGAGTTGCCTATGTTTTGCCGAAATGTCAATTTATTTCCGTTTCGGCGAATTCCGGGCAAACTCTAGATCTATATATGTCCTATTTTTAAGGAAGGTCATGCCGAATTTTTGTATGACTTTGATGAATGCACGCATTTTATAATCAATTTGTTTATTATTACCGTGCAGAGTTGACGATGGTCAGTGGAACAATGGTGGACAGGTGGCTGTGGTCGGTGGTGCAGGACATGAAGGAAAATAACTTGACAGAGGTTTTATGTCCATGTCGAAAATGCAAAGGAATAGTTTGGCTCGACCCCCATGACGATGGTCGTGTCGAAGCGCACCTGCTCATGACTGGTTTCATGGATGGCTATACTCGATGGATAATTGAAGATGAGGATGACGATGGTTAGGATGCCGACGGGGCAGGCAATGATGACACGGGGCAAGACAAAGAGATGATCGATAATGGCGGCGGGGAAGAGGCCGGACATGGCAGCGGAGAAGGGGCCGGACATGGCGGCGGAGAGAACGACATGGACTCCACGCAGCAGAGTTCGTCGGTACTAAGTTCAATCGTGCAGGACCCTCATGTTCAAGCATTGCTTCGCAAGGAGACGAGTACTGAGAGAGCTGCTTCTAGAGAGGAGGCTAAGCTGGAGCAACTGGTGGTAGACTCGAACACTCCATTGTATGATGGTTGCAATCCTGAGGTGACCCGCTTGAGTTTCACGCTCCAACTGCTGAAGACGAAGGCTAAAAACAAATGGACCGACACTAGCCTCGATGAGCATCTCAAGTACCTAAAGGATGTTCTTCCCGCGGGTAATCTATGTCCTAGTAGTGTTGATGAGGCCAAGAAGATCGTGTGCCCTCTTGATCTGCCACATGTTAGATACCATGCATGCATCAATGATTGCATAATTTATCGGAAGGAGCACGCGGAAAAAACAAGATGTCCGGTGTGCAATGTTTCTCAATACAAGAAGGCTGGGAAGAAATGTCCCCAGAAAGTGGTATGGTACTTACCGATCACTCCCCGTCTCTGGAGGTATTTTGTAGATCCCAAGGAAGCAAAGCTAATGCGCTGGCACGCGGAGAGGAAGAAGCCCGACGATGGAGATGATCCGAAGCTGAGACACGTCAAGGATGGAAGCCAGTGGAGAGCGTTGAACAGCTTCTATCGGTATTTTGGATGTGATGCAAGGAACATCGTGCTCGGCGCGTGTACCGATGGCATGAATCCGTTTGGCAATCAGAACACCAACCATAGCACATGGCCCGTGTTTGTATGGATGTACAACCTCCCCCCTGGTTGTGCATGAAATCGAAGTACATTCACATGAGCATGCTTATTCAAGGGCCGAAACAACCAGGAAATAATATTAATTTGTATCTGGGGCTACTTCAAGAGGAGTTAGACACGTTATGGAAAACACCGGCCAAGACATGGGACGCCAGCAAAGGCGAGTATTTCAACATGAGAGCCGCGCTGATCACGACAGTGCAGGACTATCTCGGTTACGGATATGTGGTAGGCCAGGTGTGCCATGGATATTGCAGATGCACGCGGTGCATGGATGATACGACGTCTCAGCAGCTAACGTCAAGGAAAGATGGCAGGTCTGGGAAAATCGTGTACATGGGGCATCGAAGATGGCTCGAACAGGACGACCCGTGGAGAAACCGTGGAGATCTATTCAATGGTCACGCTGAGCATCGAGGACCTCCACGTAAGCGGAGCGGTGCCAAAATCAATGAGCTGTTGAAAAACTGGAAGGAGTGCCCCGCGTCGAGAAAGACGATGAGAAAGGCGCCGGAGCCGCTGCTGAAGGTATGGAAGACGAGGTCTGTGTTCTGGGACTTGGAGTACTGGCACA
Organism: Triticum dicoccoides; assembly: GCF_002162155.2. Lineage (NCBI taxonomy): Eukaryota > Viridiplantae > Streptophyta > Magnoliopsida > Poales > Poaceae > Triticum > Triticum dicoccoides. Next base: position 518,218,760 of record NC_041392.1, on the reverse strand, counting down.
AACTCGATACACCTCATTGCCTTGATCAAATGCATATCTGTGAGAATGTCCTTGAGAGCTTGCTTGCAACACTGATGAACATGCCAGATAAGACCAAGGATGGGCCGAAGGCAAGAAAAGACTTGCAGGATTTGAAAATCAGGGAAGATCTGCACATGCCGCCCCGTAAAATGTCAGACGAGACAGAGACGGAGACAGAGACACGGGAGAAGAAGGGCAAGCAAATAAAGAAAGAGGATTATTGCCCCCCTTCTTGCTTCACCTTAAGTCGGGCTGAGATCCATCAATTCTTTAAGTGCCTTACCGGAGTCAAAGTTAGTTCCGGTTACTGTGGCAAGATAAGCAGATATCTAGACACGGACAAGAAAAGGTTCAGCGGGATGAAGTCCCATGACTGTCATGTGATGATGACGCAGATACTACCTGTTGCCCTTAAAGGGATAATGGAGAAGCACGTCTGTGACACACTTATTGGTCTCTGCAACTTTTTCGACGTCATCTCTTGAAAGTCGATCAGTGTGAAGCAGCTCCAAAGGCTACAGGAAGAGATCGTTGTGATAATGAATGAGCTTGATATGTACTTCCCGCCCGCGTTCTTTGACGCCATGGTGCATCTGTGTGTCCATATTGTGGGTGACATAATAGACCTGGGGCCGTCATTCCTGCACAACATGATGCCGTTTGAGAGGATGAATGGGATCATCAAAGGATTCGTTCGTAACATGTCCCGTCCGGATGGAAGCATCGTCCAGGGCTATTTGACACAAGAGTGCATCTCTTTCTGTGAGAATTTTCTATATGGCGCAGACCAGCCGCCTGGTGTTAGTGTTGGTTTGCCCGTTAACAAGCACGATGGGAGGCTCGAAGGAGAAGGTCCCTGCAACGGTCGCAGGGAATTGCACGTGGCATACTCAGATCGATGCAGCGACTTTGACAGAGCAAACTTGGTAGTGCTACAACATCTAGACGAGGTAGATCCTTTTGTGGCACTACACAAAGAAATTATCGCAAAGAAGTATCGTGACCGGGGGGTATGCAAGACAGACGCCGAAGTTACTAGAGAGCACAACTCCACTTTCCTGCATTGGTTCAAAGAGCATATTATTGCTAATCCCCCGGAGGAGGGCTCTAAGGATGGATTGCTCATATACGCCTTAGCACATGGCCCCTCGCCCAACCTCGTAACCTATCAGGCATATGATATCAACGGATACACGTTCTACACGGAGGCCAAAGATATGGACAGTGATGATCAGAACTCAGGGGTGGCGATGGAATGCATGACCAGCAGCGACAACGGCGCAACTGAACGATTTTATGGATGGGTCAAGGAGATCTGAGAGCTTGACTACTCTGGACTGCACAACACGATGATGTTCCGTGTCAGATGGGCTAATAATGGCGAAAGAGAAAACCGGATTTTCACTACCATGACTATACCCGACGCCAAGAGCGCTACCGTGAATGCTATCGCAAAAAACGAGCCATGGGTACACGCTAAGCACGTGACACAATGCTTCTTCATAACCGACCCATGCAATCCCAGTCGTGTTGTTGTGAGGAGAGGCAAAAGGAACATCATTGGAATGGATGGAGTCGCCAACGAGGAAGACTATGATCAGTACGGCAACCCAATGAGGGAAGATGAAGATGATGATGAAGTATACGTCAACAGAATAATCAATACTACATTACCTAAGAAAAATCATACTCCATGGAAAAGGCAAAGTCACAATGAGGGGCTCAATTATTCTTCGACGAACAAGAAGGGAAAGAAGTTGACTCAAAAACGAAAACGTCAGCGCTGAGGAATCGGTCAAATGATGTAATATATATCACCCAGGGTGCAGAATAAGTTATTCTTCACCCGAGGTAATCTTACGATCATTTCATAGTTAAATTACATTTGGAATTCAAATAGTTACATTTCTATTGATTCACTACGTAAAATTTAACATAAGAAAATTAAAATATAGGTCACAAGACAAGAAAATTTGCAGTTTATGTGTATTTTAGACTATGTTTTTATGTTTGTAATTTTACATAACATAAAATATTCTTTACGGCGATTATATATTTTCTTACGGTCTCTTTTTGCGTCGGAAATAAGACAAAACTTATGGAACGTAAAATTACGGTGCATTGATAGTAAAATAGAGGGGGGTGAAGAATAACTATTCATCACCCAGGGTGACGAATAGCGCGACCCTATATATATATATATATATATATATATATATATATATATATATATATATATATATATATATATATATATGTTCCTATTTTGTATACACAGTTAGCCATTATTATGCATGGGTCCAATGATGTAATATATATGTTCCTATTTTGCATACATATTTAACCGTCAAATGATGCAATATATATCGCCTTCCCTTCGTTCACTGCTCTCGGAAAAAAAAAGTGAGAAAAATAAAGGAAAAGAAAAAGGGAAACTGGTTATAGCAGTAGCGCTTTACTGAAAAAGAGTTAAAGCTAGTCAAGGTAGCAGTAGCGGTTTCTGTATAAAACCGCTATAGCTGCCTTTAATAGTAGTAGCGCGTTTTGTCTAAACGCGCTACTGCTACGTCCACTTAACCCAAAATTCTCACTCTCCCTGCTTCATCCTACCTCTTTTCCCTCCAAAATCCCCACTCTCTTCCCCCCGTCGCACCGCCGCGCCCGACCCGGCCCCGGCGCTCGCCCCTGACCCAGGCGCTCTCCCCTGACCTAGGCGCTCGCCCCCGACCCCGGCACGCTCGCCCCCGACCCGTCGGCCGTCGCCTCCCTCCTCTGCTTCCTCCCCTCCCAACCTCAGCCGTCGTCGGGCCTGCCTCCTCGCCCCTGCACCC
>NC_041392.1:518211416-518215775 GCF_002162155.2 Triticum dicoccoides | reverse complement strand
TCTCTCTGCTAGCTAGGGTTCTTCGGTTAATTTTCTTAGGTTTTAGTTATGTTAATTAGGTTATCTATTTAGTTATGAATTTAGATAGGTTTCAAAATTATCTGAATTTATATGCAAATTTGAACTGGACATGTGATATGTGGATATGTCATGTTTTGGACATGTCATGTTTTGGTAAATGATCCGAGTGGCCTATGTTACGCCGGAATGTTGATTCATTTTCATTCCGGTGAATTTCAGGCGCTCGATATGTCCATTTTTTAGCAAAGGTCATGCCGAAATTTCCCGTGAATAAAGGCATGATTTGTGCTACATAGTTGGCATATCGAGTGCTGGCACATATATTTCTTTTTTATGTCATTTCTCATTTATTCGTAATTTTAGAAATAAATGAGGACACTTAATCATAGGAAACATGTCAAACAACGAAGAAACTGGGCCTTCTCACCAAGATGCATACGAGATGGATTATCAGGGTGAACAAGACTACCTCGACTTTTTGACTGCTAAGCAAGGTTTGCAGGTCCGCCTCGATGATGGTACTGACGCCGACATCGACACCGACGGCGCCGGCACCGATGGCGGTGCCGGGACCGGTGGGGAAGGTACCGGCGGGGAAGATACCAGCGGGGAAGGTACCGGCGCCGATGCCGCTACCGAAAAGAGGAAGCATAAGAAGCAGAGGATATGAAAACCTAACAAACTAGGGATTGGACGACTTGTGATCACAAAGATGGCACCTGGCAAGTTTGAGCCGTTAGAGCCGGAAGAACCTTGCAAGTGCTATGGGAACCAAGTAGGATGCATCCTACGGGAATGCACGAGCATCAACGATGATGACTTAAGGAGTAAAGAACATTTGACGCAGTTGCTCCTAACGAAGTTGCACAAGAGATTCAAGTTCCCCGACAGGGATGATAACATAGAACAACCATGGGATGATTCGAAGATGAAAAAGATTAACAATCACGCCATGGGCATGTTCAGCAATGATTTGGCCTCCTGGAAAGGGAGGGTGAAACAAGCTATTGAGGCTGAGGAACCCCTATCCAAGATTCTGGAGGAAAATCCGACACTTACGGAAGAGGAGTTCGAAAAGTTCAAGGACACTTGCGCTACCGAGGACACCAAGGCTAAGGCTGCGAAATTCAAGAGCCTTCAGCAAAGGAACACGGGGAAGCATCGCCTCGGAAGCCGTGGCTACCTCGGTAAAAGGCCCATATGGGATAAGGAGGACGTGGAACATGAAGCCGCGGGTCTCCCAAACCCCTTCGCGAAGTTCAGCAACCCCTTGGAGCGTGACTTCATCAGGGCCTGCTACAAGTGGGACAAGGAGAAAAAGGTTTTTTACGCGGACCAGATCACGAGGAAATTGATTAGACTACTGGAGAAGCAACACCAGCTTGCAACCGAAATCCCTACTTCTCCGATGAGGCCCAAGTGGGACACCCCTCTCAACCGGGCTTTAAACAAACTTAAGGGACTCCCTTTGGGCCAGCGGCCGCAATATGGTCATGTGCACAGCGCTGGATACGGCACCACGTGGAAGGTGTTTTACAACGAGGGCCCGGAGGCCAAGAAGTAGAAAAAGAAGTTTAGTCAGGCGGACATCGACGCGAAGGTGAAGCTTGCGGTCGAGAAAAAAGTAGCAGAGGACGCGAAAAAAGCAGCCGAGGACAAATATGAGTTGCTACATCAGGCAGTCAATGCAGCTGTTGTTGGGGATATACATAACAGGTAGGCCCACGAAGAGTCGAAATATCATGAAGCGTGGGGTCCACACAACATGTGGGTCCAGGTCAATTTCATACAGACACACTGTCCACTCGGACAAGTAGCATACTATCCACTCGACCAAGCAACATACCATCCACTCGGATGACAGTTCACCACTCGACCGTACGACTCAATCGGATATACGAAGACCAGCAGGCAGCAAAGCAGTCGGCATCTTTCTAATAGTGAAGGCTTAATAGTGGGCTGTCATTATAGCATTCATACCCCACTTTGTAACATAGGAGGTGAGGAGGTGGCGCACTCTATATAAGCCACCCCCCACCACTAGACTTAGGGGGGGGGCTCTTCTTCCACCTCTCTCTCTTTTCAACATTAGTCTCAGGACTTAGCTCAGGCATGGGGATCCGTTCCTCTCTCTCACACACATTGTAATCTCCGGATATATACTCAGATAAAACAAAGCCTCTCCGGAGCACGAGACGTAGGGTTGTTATCTCCACCGTGAGAGGCCCGAACTCGCTAAAACCACCGTGTCACCCATATGCATCTCGATAGATCATGCTCCGTTATACTACCCCTATTCTACTGTCAGACTTAGAACCATGACACTTGGCGCCCACCGTGGGGCATGGCGTCTATCGAGCCATGGTGCAAATGGTTTTTCTTCAATCTTCGACAGCGGATCAACTACCATCGCCAGAGAAATTGGCCGCTGAAGTTCTGGCCATCGCGCCATTCGTACAAGCAAAAGGATCAGGGAAGTATTCATTCGATCTAGTCTTTTTACAATAAGTTGTCTAACAATAAGTTTGTCTTTTCCTCCTGTAGGATCAGACACACCCATGCATGACGGCCATGAAGCAGAGGAGAAGAGAAAAGAACAAGTCGTTCCATCTTTTTTGCCTTTTCATGGGATCATCATCAATGGCAACCACCACAAACGACCACTCGCGCGGGTCGTACAAATGCCCTCCGGTGAGGCGTCCACTGAGTCGTCTCCGGCCTCGTCTACGACACTGCCGGCGAGCTCGTACAAACGCCCTCCGGTGAGGCGTCCACTGCGTCATCTTCGGCCTCGTCTACGACATCCCCACGTGCGGCACCTCCTCCCTCCGACGCTGGTCATCTGGCACAATTCTCCCCCGTGGAGGCACCCGCTCGATCCCGGCGTTGGAGCAAGAAGCTAACCGCGCCTCCATGCACGTCCCCGTCATGGTCCGGCCCGGCGTCATCTCCGACTTCAACTGCGACGTCGTCACCCAGCGCCCACACACGCTCAGCTGCTAACGCCCGGCCTGCGGGCGGCAGACCCTGGCGACCAACGCTCGACCCGGTTCCTCGGACGGTGAGGCACGGCTGCCTGCACTCGGCCCGGCTCCGCGGGCGTCCAAGCACGGCTCTGACCGGCGCACAACTCCAGCTCCTTGAGCGGTAAAACACGGCCACCAGTGCGCGCGTCAGTCTCGCCCTTGGCAGCACCGGCCCGCGTCTCCGATGGGCCGCAGTCAGTCGCTCATCGACCTCGTCGCCACCTCTCGGCTGCCGACCGATTCCGGCCAGACTGGCAGTTTCCGCCGCAGCGGAGCTCTCCTCTGGGCTGCCCCTGCATGCAGTGGGAGAAACAATCCCTGGGAAAAGGAAACTCCCATTACATGCAGGATCGTATTTAATTCTTGCTAATTAGCATTAATACCTCTTTCATGCAGATTATGCGCACAAATACTGGACGGCGGCAATCGACTGCAGGTCATCTCCACCAACGTCGCCTGGTCCACATCGCTGGATTAAAATGAGCAGTGGACCTCCCACGATCTGGCAATAAACCGGCAGGGAGATAACTCCCATCGCATGCAGAATCGTATTTAATTCTTGCTTAATCAGCACTAATACCTCTCGCATGCAGGTTTTGAACGTGGGGCAAGTCCATCAATTCGTTGGGCGAGAACAACTCCTTCATTGCGTTAGGCGTGAACGACTCCTTCAATGCGTCAGTTAGCCAAACAATTACATCTAGTAATTATTAGGGATTTATTGCTAACTCTGACAGGAGCGTCATCGGCGGAACAATCACAACAACGGTGGCAGTTGCGGCGAAAGGCCCACCTCCCCTTTGTTTCGATCAGATTCGGCTCCCGGACGATGAAGCAACTCGATCGACTGCACAACACGTCGTCGTCAACTTCACTCGACTGCCCACGCACTATCACTCGGTTGGGCTTGACTTCATCGACATGCTCCGACTCAGCCGTCCCGCGGGTCGTCACTCAGCGCCTCCTCACTCGGCTGCCCCGCGCGTGCCGTACGATTGGACACACCCTCGTCAGTGGGCGGCTCCGTACGTCACCATTTCGCGGCGCGTCTACATCATCCGGCCGCCCCGTGCGTCGCCACTCGGTTGGTCACCTCATCACCACTCGGCCGCTCCGCGCGTCGCCACTCGGTTGGTCACCTCATCACCACTCGGCCGCTCCGCGCGTCGCCACTCGGTTGGTCACCTCATCACCACTCGGCCGCTCCGCGCGTCGCCATCGGTTGGTCACCTCATCACCACTCGGCCGCTCCGCGCGTCGCCATCGGTTGGTCACCTCATCACCACTCGGCCGCTCCGCGCGTCGCCACTCG
>NC_041392.1:518209139-518210790 GCF_002162155.2 Triticum dicoccoides | reverse complement strand
CGCGTCGCCATCGGTTGGTCACCTCATCACCACTCGGCCGCCCCGCGCGTCGCCATCGGTTGGTCACCTCATCACCACTCGGCCGCTCCGCGCGTCGCCACTCGGTTGGTCACCTCATCACCACTCTGCCGCTCCGCGCGTCGCCACTCGGTTGGTCACCTCATCACCACTCAGCCGCTCCGCGGGTCGCCACTCGGTTGGTCACCTCATCACCACTCCACCACCCTGCGCGCCTTCAGACAGCTAAGTCATTTTACATTCTGTTATTTTCGTCTTCCCGAGTATTCCATAATTCACACATCAGGTTCACTCGGAGGCCACACCACCGAGTGTACCTCTACGCTCGACTGCTTATTTTCACATACTTGCTTAGTACTGGTTATGTGACTCCAAAGTCCAACTTCCTTTTTTTCGCATATATCATTCACGAGCACCATGTGTCGTTCTTCATTTCGAGTTTGCATCGGTCCTCCGGGGCTGCAACTCAGTCAAAACACTACACTTCCGTTTTATTTTAGCCAGTATTCCAACAAATTCAGTAGGATTTCTCGCTTCGACAAGTGCGAACGAATCCTTCGCTCTTTTAAACTTTTGCTGGTCAACCAGCAAGCCCCTTGCACTCCCAGCGGGTGTCTATGGGTGTTATTCACACAAATCATTTCAGCACACATCAAATTTCCTCAAGAAATTATTGTGTTGACTTGTGCCATTTTTTACACAAGTTACCGCGATCACTCGACGGCCCTACGCGCCAACTTCATCGCTGCTCGGACTCGGTCTCCATACTGGTCCTAGCGCACCACAACACTGACTTTGTTGCCCTGTTGATTTCAAACACGTTCGGCCAACCCCTCTATGGAATTTCTTCATCGTATCAATGATATAGACTTCGTCGGGCATGAGACAGATAAGTCCCTTTCATAATTAAACTTCACACTTCACTCTTTTGCGAGTTTGCTTCTTCCGAGCATCACTCGGAAGCTTCTCCTCATCTTTACCCAAATCCGACTCGATGAATTACAAATCATCCATTCAAAACTATATTTCTCATATTCCGACATGTTCGTTGTCGAAGCCTGTAGTATGCTCGGGGGCTACGCCGCACTCGGGGGCTGCATCTCATTTGGAATGACACTCTCCTAAGTGGTCGAGTACTTCATCACCAATCAGACCCTTCACTTCAACAAGTACATTCGATCCGTCACTTTGACAAATTTCATAATCACCCAGACACTCTGCGTGCCATCTTCGTTCCTACTCAAATTCAGTTGTCGCACCGATCTTGTTGCGCCACAGCCACACTACACCGACCTTGTCGCTACATCAGCTTCAAAAGCATCTGGCTAACTCCTTCAAGGACCATTTTTTGCCACTCAGCTGGACACTTAGTCCTTCACTCGGCCGCCCCGCGCGTCGCCACTCAGTTGTGCGCGTCTTCACCACTCGGCCGCCCCGCGCGGCGCCACTCGGTTTTGCACGTCTTCACCACTCGGCCGCCCCGCGCGTCGCCACTCGGTTGCGCACGTCTTCATCACTCGTCCGCCCCGCGCGTCTCCACTCGGTTGTGTACGTCTTCACCACTCGGCCGCCCCGCGCGTTGCCACTCGGTTGCGCACGTCTTCATCACTCGTCCGCCCCGCGCGTCTCCACT
>NC_041392.1:518207892-518209129 GCF_002162155.2 Triticum dicoccoides | reverse complement strand
TTTTCACATACTTGCTTAGTACTGGTTATGTGACTCCGAAGTCCAACTTCCTTTTTTTCGCATATATCATTCACGAACACCATGTGTCGTTCTTCATTTCGAGTTTGCATCGGTCCTCCGGGGCTGCAACTCAGTCAAAACACTACACTTCCGTTTTATTTTAGCCAGTATTCCAACAAGTTCAGTAGGATTTCTCGCTTCGACAAGTGCGAACGAATCCTTCGCTCTTTTAAACTTTTGCTGGTCAACCAGCAAGCCCCTTGCACTCCCAGCGGGTGTCTATGGGTGTTATTCACACAAATCATTTCAGCACACATCAAATTTCCTCAAGAAATTATTGTGTTGACTTGTGCCATTTTTTACACAAGTTACCGCGATCACTCGACGGTCCTACGCGCCAACTTCATCGCTGCTCGGACTCGGTCTCCATACTGGTCCTAGCGCACCACAACACCGACTTTGTCGCCCTGTTGATTTCAAACACGTCCGGCCAACCCCTCTATGGAATTCTCTTCATCGTATCAATGATATAGACCTCGTCGGGCATGAGACAGATAAGTCCCTTTCATAATTAAACTTCACACTTCACTCTTTTGCGAGTTTGCTTCTTCCGAGCATCACTCGGAAGCTTCTCCTCATCTTTACCCAAATCCGACTCGATGAATTACAAATCATCCATTCAAAACTATATTTCTCATATTCCGACATGTCCATTGTCGAAGCCTGTAGTATGCTCGGGGGCTACGCCGCACTCGGGGGCTGCATCTCATTTGGAATGACACTCTCCTAAGTGGTCGAGTACTTCATCACCAATCAGACCCTTCACTTCAACAAGTACATTCGATCCGTCACTTTGACAAATTTCATAATCACCCAGACACTCTGCGTGCCATCTTCGTTCCTACTCAAATTCAGTTGTCGCACCGGTCTTGTTGCGCCACAGCCACACTACACCGACCTTGTCGCTACATCAGCTTCAAAAGCATCTGGCTAACTCCTTCAAGGACCATTTTTGCCACTCAGCTGGACACTTAGTCCTTCACTCGGCCGCCCCGCGCGTCGCCACTCGGTTTTGCACGTCTTCACCACTCGGCCGCCCCGCGCGTTGCCACTCGGTTGCGCACGTCTTCATCACTCGTCCGCCCCGCGCGTCTCCACTCGGTTGTGTGCGTCTTCACCACTCGGCCGTCCCGCGCATCGCCACTTGGTTCTGCACGTCTTCACCACTTGCCCACCC
>NC_041392.1:518195547-518207882 GCF_002162155.2 Triticum dicoccoides | reverse complement strand
CGGTTGCGCACGTCTTCATCACTCGTCCGCCGCGCGCGTCTCCACTCGGTTGTGTGCGTCTTCACCACTCGGCCGCCCTGCGCATCGCCACTTGGTTCTACACGTCTTCACCACTCGCCCGCCCCGCGCGGCGCCACTCGGTTTTGCACGTCTTCACCACTCGGCCGCCCCGCGCGTCGCCACTCGGTTATACACGTCTTTACCTCTACACCCCCAGCACGGGAACGGCTAAGTTACTCATATGGTCAAACCTCATATCACACTCTGCAGCAAGCTTACCTCCTTCGAGCATCACTTGGGGGCTACGCGCGGCAGTTGGCCATGTCACCCTCAGGGGTTACGCCCATTTGGTCAACCTGTTGATCACATCAAGATATTCTTCTGACCATACATGCTCGGTTCGCCGAAGATCTATAAGTGAAGCACGTCCACTTGGATAAATACCCCTTTTCATGCAAAAGGGTAAAAATGAAGCGCCATCGTTGAATCGTACAGGCGACCTTACTCATCGTTCGTACAACCACCTCGTTACGCATCCATGCGATTGATTCAATTCCAGACAAAGATATTTGCCATGCCAACTGCATGGAGGTTTACCGAGAGACTTAAACCCTCTGCCAGACTCATCTAGTCCGACAGAGGCTCGGGGACTACACCCAGTGGGTGCACTCAGCGTGCCCCCACTAGAAGAGGACTCAGAAAGAAACATTTTGCTCGATGCAAACCCATCTCCAGTATTACTCGACCTCCGAGTCAGAGAAGAACAAGTTCGATCAGTACCAGCTAAGAAGAGTTTTTAGTTCTCTCATACTCCCGCCGACTGCCCGCAGTCGACAGCAGTCTCGGGGACTACACCCAGTGGGTGCACTCAGCGTGCCCCCACTGGAATGGTATCCACTCGGAACGGTCCGCCCAACCCGAGTGACGGCCAAACAACAAAAAAGACACGTTCCAGGCGTGAAGAAATTCCGAGTAATCAGTTACTCGATGCAGACCCAGCTCCAAATCACTCCAAAAAATATTCTATAAGGCGAGTTTAACGCTCCTCCGTGGACCTGTTTTGAGCCTTCTTCTAGGACTCAAAGTGTGAAACTCACAAGTGTGGATCTAAAACTGACTCGTATTGACGTTCCTCCGGGATAAGAATGGCATCTCTCTAAGAGAACAGTCCATGTGTCAATCTGGTCGCACAGATTTAATGACACACCCATACTCAGATCACGAGTTAAACCTCTCCCGAGAGATGAACGAATGTCACCAAGTTGCTCCTCACAGACACATACCTCGATCAGTCGAGAAGCATGGTACCAGAATCCATTGAGATTTTGTTCAAACCTTGGTTGTCTGAAAGCGCGACGACATGTACCGAGTATTTCTGTAATCACTCGGACCAAACTGTGTCTTACACCAACTCGTTCTGCAAAATCGCAATCGATTCGGGGGCTAATGTTGGGGATATACATAACAGGTAGGCCCACGAAGAGTCGAAATATCATGAAGCGTGGGGTCCACACAACATGTGGGTCCAGGTCAATTTCATACAGACACACTGTCCACTCGGACAAGTAGCATACTATCCACTCGACCAAGCAACATACCATCCACTCGGATGACAGTTCACCACTCGACCGTACGACTCACTCGGATATACGAAGACCAGCAGGCAGCAAAGCAGTCGGCATCTTTCTAATAGTGAAGGCTTAATAGTGGGCTATCATTATAGCATTCATACCCCACTTTGTAACATAGGAGGTGAGGAGGTGGCGCACTCTATATAAGCCACCCCCCACCACTAGACTTAGGGGGGGGGCTCTTCTTCCACCTCTCTCTCTTTTCACCATTAGTCTCAGGACTTAGCTCAGGCATGGGGATCCGTTCCTCTCTCTCACACACATTGTAATCTCTGGATATATACTCAGATAAAACAAAGCCTCTCCGGAGCACGAGACGTAGGGTTGTTATCTCCACCGTGAGAGGCCCGAACTCGCTAAAACCACCGTGTCACCCATATGCATCTCGATAGATCATGCTCCGTTATACTACCCCTATTCTACTGTCAGACTTAGAACCACGACAGCTGTAACTGCCTGCAGAAATGATTTCGCTACTAACTTGGTTCCAGTTATCATCAACTGGACGAAGGAAAATCCATACAAGACGGTACATGATTTCCCGTTGCCCAGTTTTGTCGAGAGCAACTCCATGAACAACAACACCATCGCACCATCACTTGCCCACGCTACCGGGCCTCCTCTCGCAGCCGCTCCCGCTCATAGCAGCCCGTCCTCAGTCTCTGGCGCGCTCGATGGGCCTTCGTCTTTGGCTGAGCTTGACGCCATCACGGTAATTACATGTCGCACCAACATATATATATATATATATATATATATATATAATATTCCATTTTTGTTGCCTTTCGGATGTTTTACGCCACAGACATATGTGTTTGCAGGCGAAAGAAACCTCGTGCACCATACTCTACTTGATCAAAGGCCAGAAGGTGGACATGAGAAAGGGGATGATAATGGACCCCTTGCAACCCACGTTCCACAACCAGCCGATCCCCGCTGGGCACTTCAGGGTTAGCTTGTCCAGTGTGAAATTGGGGCACGAGGATTTGCCTCCTCCAGTACAGCATGTGGGAGCGGACGATGACACCCCACCGCGGATTGGAAGCTGCAAGGGTTGGGTGCTGCTATGGCCGAAGAATCTTATTCGTTTGGAGCCGGCCGAGAGCACACCAATAACCACACATCAACAAACATGTGCGGAGACCACCACCCCGCCTATGCAATTACCAGCTTCTATAGTGCCGGGTGAGAGCGGCGGACGACATGATGAAGGGGGTGCAATAGTACTGGCTGATGTAATTTGTCCTATAGAACAGAGAATGGATGATGAGACGGAGGTCGACCCCATGGATTTCCTCAATACAAACGCGTATGACTGTGACATAGAATTGATGAGTAAACCATATGACAAATCGGGCTATCAGCTTGCTAATGAGGATATGGATGATATGCCCGGGTAGGAAGGTCGTAGCAGGGATTGCAAAAAGTCTCTCTTCATGAAATCCTCACAGGACACGCCTGAAGATGCCGCCTCAACACAGGCTCAACTAGCCGGGCGCGAGGGTCGTACAGTACTTAGCCCGGGAACACTGGGGCAGGGGTTAAGGAAGGGTCTAGAAGGTGTGCCTAAGAAAAAGGAGAGAAAGAGATCGGGGAAGATAGCTGCCTCCAAACAAGCCAGAGCACATAGCATCCAGACAATGCATTCTGAAGAGCGTGTACCCATGAAAGGTGCGGTCATGTTCCATCTCACGGGCGAGCCGATGCTACCGCCGAAACCGCTGGAGGCACTATCAGGGGATCTCAGGAGACTGCATGACCATGTGTTGTCGACTGAGAAAAGCCTACTAGCCTCAAAGGATCCAGGATATCTGACATACGCGGCTCGTGTGCCTGAGGGGAAGTGCTACGTCGAGACACGGCCCGCAGAGGTGTTCTTCCTATGGTTTGACCATATCTTTGAGATGTTTCTGACAAGGCGGTTCGATTTTACAATCGTCCGCCTTTTTGCGCTACATATGAGCTCCGTCATGAAGAGTGAAGAAGTCTCGTAAATCTGTGCGGCGGATCTGTACTACATGAACGAGTCTTTCTTGAGTCTCGACGACTTTGAGCGTGAAACTGCTAGGGAGTACCTCCAAAACTTCATGGTACAGAATAAGGACCAGGAAATTGTCCTCATGCCTTATCATCCAAAGTAAGTCAGTTCCGGACAACTCTTTCGTACATTTCAATCATTCCTTCTCTCTCATATGGGGAATAATTTGAGGTGTCTTTTCCCCGCAGCAACGGGCGCGCCGTCCTTATCGTTCTTTACCCGCAAGTCTCCTACGCCGTGTATTTTGACCCTTCCAGAGACTACGAGAAAAAAGACTACACCCACATAATGAATATTCTAGATTATGCTCTCCAAGGCTTCAGCATTAGAGGTGGCCACATGCAGATCAGGAAACAAAGGAACAAGAAGATGGGTTTCGCGCATAAAACTAACTTCTCCTGCATCCATGTCCCAAAACCAAGCAAGAAGGATGGATTCTACATCGTCCATCTCATGATTCAGTTCAACACGGATCACCAAAAGCTTCGCATGAAAAGCAGAAATGATGATCATATCCACAAGTGGCTAGAATCTCATGGAGAAGCGGATTATAAACTTAGAGATGACTTCTTTCACATCCAAAGCGACATTGCGACGATCATCATGAAAGAAGTTGTCGATGAGAAGGGGATGTTCCACCACGGCCCTATATCGCGAGCTGACGTCCGAACTCGCATAGGCATGCAACGTCTAGACCTCACGTTGTTCAAGAAGCTAGGGTCCATCCTCGATGATATGGAGGGATGGAACTTCTAGTGATTTATGATGCCGATGATGATGATATGTGTCAGTTGAACTTGTAAACTTTTTGTAGCGATGAAACTTTGTGATGTCCACGGTCCTTGCCGAACTTGCGTAACACTACTTTGTTAGTTTGCGTACGATGACATGCGTACCTTTAGTTAATTAATTTGTGTACTGTATGTTGCATCTAGTTGTTAACCCTTTCTTTTTTGGTGTTTCTCTAGTATATTTTGTTGCATATATATGATTGTACATCCTCTTCATGAACATGCATCTCTAACAGGTACCTAGTTTCTTGATGGCGAGATGGAAGTGCTATGTCGTGTACAAAGGGAAGGTTCCGGGGGTGTACAACGAGTGGCATGAGTGTCAGGCGCAAGTGAATGGGTTCTCGGGTGCCAGCCATAAAGGATTCAAAAGCAGACAAGAAGGAGAAGCTAGTTACTTGAGGTTCACGCTAGCGCGAGAGAGGACTCGTAACCGCCACCTCATGTACTACATAGTTCCGCTCTCACTCATAGTGATAGCTCTTCTCGCGTATACCTTTGTTTAGATGGATGACGTTGTAGTTGCAAGTATTCGAGACTTGCATGTATCGCTATTTTCGAGATGATGACAACATACCACTTTGTGTTGGATGATGATTATGATGAGACTATTTGTATGTATATGCTATGATTACATTTGTGGTCTCGCAGGCATTTGTATGTGTATCATGATGACATTTGTATGTGCTAAAGATTCTTCTATAAAGCCTGTTCAAATACAAAACAAATATGCCCAAAAAAACTACTAAAATTAGCAGTAGCGAGTGGAGAAAAGTTAGCAGCAACACGGTAGTAGCAGTAGCGCGCACAGGAGAAGCGCGCTATAGCTATTAGCAGTAGCGAGCTTCCATTAAGCGCGCTGCTGCTACACTTGTGTAGCAGTAGTGCTGGTGAGCGCGCGCTACTGCTACGTGTTAGCTGTAGCGCCTTATTAGTAGCGCCGGTGTCAGGACCCCGACTCAATGCCACATCGATCTAGCATGTAACACCTCATATCACTTTGCGGCCTCACGCACAGTATTCCCATGGGTGTCGCCTTACCTTTGCCCGGGACCGTTTGCGCCTTTTGGCACACGTATATGACAGTGTCGCTAGCATCCATATGATAAGGAGCCCGGGGCTGACATGGCTAGTCGTAAACCCAAAGTGGCACAGACTTACAGGGACAAGCATCCATGACCCAGCATCGAACGTGTCGGTCATCAGCGAGTGAATCCAGGCTGTAGCACTGGGCTAGCAGGACTCCGGTGAACCGGGCTGTAGCGGGCTAATAGGACTCCGGTATTCATCGCGTGACATTTCCCCGAAGGGACAGACACAGGAACGAAGAAGGACACATGCCGGCCAGCCTAAGTGTTCCGGAGCAGTAGCAATCTACCATGGCTCGGTGGAAACACTAGGAGACATTTCCCGATAAGAGAGGCTACTAAAGATAAACAACTAGATAGTCAGATCCCACACATACCAAGCATTTCAATGACATACACACAATATGCTCGATATGTGCAAACACAACATGGCATCACAACATGACTCTACGACTCAAGTAATTTATTCAATAGGCTCCGAGGAGCGAGATATTACAAACAGGGGTCTCATGACCCAACATTCAGAGCATACAAATCAAAGCACAAGCGGAAGCTATCATGTCTGGGTACAGACATCTATAAATGAAAAAGGCTGAGAAGCCTGACTATCTATCAGATCCTGCCGAGGGCACAAGATCGTAGCTGAGGTAACAAGCTAAACGTCGAAGTCCACGTGGAACTACTAGTGAGACTGAAGTCTCTCTGCAAAAACATAAAATAGGCAAACGTGAGTACAAATGTACCCAGCAAGACTTACATCAGAACTAACTACATATGCATCATTTTCAACAAGGGGATGGTGGGGTTTAACTGCAGCAAGCCAGCTTTGACTCGGTGGCTATCCTAAACTACGACTGCAAGCGACTCTTTTGAGGTGGCGCACACGAGTCCACATATTCACCATATCAATACACCACTATGGATCCGCTCCCGTCTCCCTACGAGAACGCCATCCATAGCACTCACGCTTATCTTGCGCATTTTAAAGTATCCACTTTCACTTGTCTATGAACTGATATAAGCAATCCAGAAGTCCTTTTCCGCGGACACGGCTATTCAAATAGATGATGTTAACCCTGCAGGGGTGTACTTCTTCATACATGTTTCCACCACTTAGCGTCTGCACATGACATGTGCTCGGCAGACTTCAAGCGAAAGCCGACGTGGGTGTAGACCACGACCTACCTAAACACTCAAGTCTCTAGTCCAGGTTTATCGCCTATTCGGGTTCCATCCATGAGGAGATCCGGCCGGAGTTTCGCTCACAGCCCCAAACGATGTGAACAGGGTTCCCGAGATACCAAACGGGCATCCGGTACACCGTGCCACGTACCTACCGCATCACAGCCCACCCCTACGGTCAGCGCTATCCACGGCCTCCAGTAAGCTACAAACACCAGAAACTACTTGCAACTCCTGGACAGAGGACTAGGGTGAATAAGAAGTCGAGCGGGGTCATATTTCAGGGCCCAATGCATGGTAGTAGCTGAATCATGGATCACAAACACAGAACTCAGTTCCTAAGGACGGCTTCAATGAGACAACCCACCATGTACTCCTACATGGCCTCTCACCGACACCTTTTACCAAATCGTGTTCACACACTTAGCTCACACATAGTAGGACATGTTCACACACCTCTGATTCATCCTCGATGAATCAGACCTGACTCAACTCTAAGCAGTAGCAGGCATGACAAACAAGCATGAATGAGTAGGCACATCAGGGCTCAAACAACTCCTACTCATGCTAGTGGGTTTCATCTATTTACTGTGGCAATGACATGTCATGCAAAGGATAAAGGGGTTCAGCTACCGCAGCAAGTAACAGATGAATCGGTGTTGTCCTAATGCAGTAAAAGAGAGCAGGAGCGAGAGAGTAGGATTGTATCAGAATGAACAAGGGGGTTTTGCTTGCCTGGCACTTCTGAAGATAACATTGAGTCTTCATCAGTGTCAACGATCACATCATCGGTATCACGTCTATCGAGAGGGGACAAATACCGGCAACACAGAAGGGAACACAATCAATGCAATGCACAATATGATGCATGATCATGACATGGCAAAATGAATGTGTTTTGGGCTAATGCAACTAGCAACAGATTAAATGAAGTTAGTTTGAATACAAGATTCAAATTCAAACTCCATATGTGATTATTCAAATGTCATTTAATTGATTTGTGCTAAACAGCAGCTATAAGTTGTTCTAACATGCATGAAAATGGTACGGATGGATTCCTTGAATTTTTCTGATAATTTTTCATATATAAATTATCTAATTTGGAGTTACGGTTGAATTTCTATGATTTTTAGAAGTTTTTACAAATTTCTGGAATTTCCTGAATATTTATAAAATGAACTAAATTCCAGAAAAGGAATATTGCGTCAGCATGGCGTAAGGCTGAGGTCAGCAGGTCAACTGGGTCGCCCAGAGTCAAACCTGACGTGTGGGGGCCACACGTCAGTGACACAGGTTAGACAGGGGGGGTTAGTTTAGTTTAATTAAAGATTAGGGGCACTAGGGCCCACATGTCAGTGTCAGGGGGTTAGCTTAGGTGGTGATTAGCTTAAACTAATCACCTGATGGCGGGGGCCCACCTGTCATAGACCCAGGGGAGGTCAAACCCCTGGTCAAACGACTCAATCCCGCCGGCGTTGAGTCGCCGGCGAGGCCGAGGCGGCGGAGGCCTTCGGGTTTCTTGCTCCGGCGACCAAATGGCCGGCGGAGGGCATCTACGGAATGCCCAGACTCGCGCGCATCTAACAGGGCAAACGGGAGAAGCTAGGGCGGCCGTAATCCTCGCCGGCGTCGAGCTCAGCGGCTGCCGGACCTCGGGCGTTGGCGGGAACGGCGCTACGGTGCACAAGAGGGGAAACGGAAGGGCGATGCGGCCTCCTGGGGTTGCGGTGAGCATGACGGTGGGCTCGGGAGCGAGCTGCGGTGGCTGTGGCCACGGCCACGCCATGGCCGGCGGCGAGAAGCTCTCGGCCGCGGTGGATAACCTAGCTACGGCGCGCGAACGACGAAACAGAGAGGGGGAAACGGACGGAGAGCTCACGTAGACCCTGTAGAGGTGGACGGCGAGCTTGAGGGAGGCCGGACGGGGGCGGATTTGACGGCGGCGATCCGCGGTGGCCGAGGAGGGGAACGGCGAAGCTGGCAGCATCCAGGGCTTCCGGAGGGCCGTGGATCGGTGGGGAGGAAGAGGGGGTCGAGGCGGAGCCTTTGAGCGCATCGGCGAGGCTAGGGGGTGGCGGTGGCCGCGAGGGAGCTCGTCGGTGGCGGCGGCTCCGTTCGGGCGAGTGAGGGAGAGAGGAAGCAGAGGAGGGGGGGAGAGTTCGGGAGAGTGAGGGAGTTCCAGGGGGGTGGCGTGGCACGCATGGAGGCGTCCGGGGTGTCGAGGTGGAGCGGCAAGCAGGAGGTGGCCGGGGCGTGCGCCGGCGTGCGTCGGCCACGCGCCTGTGCCTACTGGCGCGAGGAGGAAGGCGACAGGGGGGGGAAGTGGAGATGGGCTGGGCCGCACAGGAGCTGGGCCGGCTGGCTACCGGGTGAGCGCCAGATAAGTCCTTCTCTCTCTCTCTTTCATTTCTATTTAATTCTGTTTTCTATTTTCTGTAGTTTGTTTTGATTTAGTTTTAGACACTAAACCATTTTATAAAATCCTGGAAATAGTTATGTGGCTAGGACTAAAATATACCAAACCACATAAAATGTTCCAGTAATTATTGGACATATATTATTTATATATCAAATATATATCCAATGCAAATAGCTATTTATTTAATTCAAAGGCCCAAAATAATTAACTCTGAGATACCAAAAATATTGTTTTGAGTTTTACCTCTTTGCAATATTTTCAGAGACTAAGAGGAACATTTTCTTGGACTTCTTTGAGGAGATTTTAATGTTGATCATTTTTAGAAGGTTTTTGAGGCTTTAAAAATTCCTCAATTCAAATTTCATTTGAATTAAAACATGATACTCACATGAGGTCTAGCCTAGTGCATAACAGGACCAGGGATGTGACAACTCACCCCCACTAAACAAAAATCTCGTCCCGAGATTCAAGCGTAGGGTAGGGTGAAGGGGAAACGCAAACTAGCACAATCTTCACGATCCAGGGTGCACTTTATCAAAGCGTTGATTCGATCACCATCTTTGTCTCGAAGTCTTGCTCTGAGAACTCCAACTAACATGACAACGAGAGGAAAGGAAAGATCCTAAAAGAATGGTTCTTCTCGAAGGTCGAACAACTCAGGATTAACTCACGGAATGAGACATAGCAACATCTCTCGAGCTGAGAGGCGAAGCACACATCCATAGGAATGGAGTGAAGCAGATGACGAAGGTTCACTAGGTAGACCACAATTTCACGCTTAAGAAGGTGGTAATCGATTGTCAACGTAGCGAGGAGTTGAGTTGCCATGATACCATAACGATACACCTCAGGGAAGGTGACTCGTAGAGATATCCCCTTAAGTGGCAAAAAGAATTACTTTTGATTCAGAGATCATTGAAACTCTTTAAACCAGCCTAAGGCAATTCTCGAGCGATCATTTGGAGGGGGTCGGTAGAATGGCATACTCGGACTTGGATGATGTGGATTACCTTGTTGAAGACAACGTAATGGATGAATTTGCTTACCACCGGAAATGGAAGAGACCCGTGGTAGAATGGCACATTGGCGGTGCAAGCTGGGAACAAAATGCAAATGCTGGGAATGATTCTGGTAACTGGGGAAGAACCCAACAATAGAGAGTGAATCCACTGTTGAGAAGTTATAGCATAACCGAGGAAGTTGAGAGCAAACCTAGCTAGTGCCGATGGTAACACCTAACGCTTGTGCGTGCTCTCAAGAACTTGAGCATTTCCATAATCATCAAGGTTTTACCAATATCCGTGTCAAGGATTCTGGCAACACAACTTACTACCATGATGAATACCGGTGGAAGATGCCGATGCAAAGGAAGATAACACCTTCTTAGATTTCACCTTGGCGAGGCCAAGGAAACAAAATCTGGATGATCGACCGAGAGACATTTAGCACTCCGCTTCTAATGTTCTCCTTGATGTGTTAGCGTAACCCATTCATAGATATGGTTTGATATCTAGAACATCAAGTAAAAGGTCGGACTTCGGGATCTCAAAATCCATAGGGGCAACTAGGGAGTAAATCCTACGAAATCCCTATGGGGAGGTGGCCAACTTCCTCAATCAAGATATTATAATAACAGGTCTTCCGGCTGGGTGTGTTGGCCACGACATCCACTTTACCGGTTTTCGAGGGACCGATATTATAGTTCTTGGGAAATGTTCCAAACCATCATATCTGCCTGAGATTCAGATCTGGTTGGTGTCAGGATATTCCAGACTCATCGAGTCTAGGAAGAAAAATGAAAGTTTGCAACACAATTCGACGAGACAACGCTGCGAGATTCTCGGGGAATGAACTACGATAGTAAGCTCCAAAACATGAGCTGGTTCTGCTACAAACATGTGAACACGCTGTCCCAGACAAACATGACCACGTGGTAGTCTTATAATAAAACACTACCGAGTTCAGGTGGGGAACCATCATTAATGACATCGAAGTCTCCATGCGTGGAAGTCCAAAGAGTTCACCTTGGACAGACTCCTTTATCTTTGAACAACTCAATCAGTGGCTTGGTGTGCTCAGAACACATATGGAATGAAGGTTGCAAGTCTCCAGACCACAGAATACTTCGCACGTATGCATGACTGACTTGGGATGATTCCAGAGGAAGCAAAACTAACTTTCTCAAATCCACGGCGGCAACTTTCACCAAATGCACGTGTATAAGAGGAAGTCACTCCTTTCATCAAACAAATACTTCATGAGTTAGCATGAAGAAATGCTTTCAAAAGTTTCCAACACTAGCTTAATGTTCAACAAAATCATGGAGGAGATAAGGATGTTGTCAATGGGCTCAACAACAATTCTTCCGGGTTTCCCTTTAAAAGGAATTCCATAGTTAAGAGAACAAGTGTTAGCATTGGTCAGACCCAAAAGATATAATGGTGTATGCTCGAGGGATCAACCACGAGTAAGACAACGTTACGAATATCGTTGGTTCTGGTCTGATTGGATGATAGCCCATACTCAAATTATAGATGGGGTAAGACAATAGGTCCAACAACTGATCACAAGGACCAATTAATGAAGATATCATCTTTCTTCAACACACACACATACACAGAAAGATATCCCTTAACATGAACTAAGTCAGACAAGCTTTTATCTTCCAACTCTCCAAGTTGTTGTCTAGCTTAACCAACTAGCTTCGGGATATCCATCACAGATTCTTGGAGAAAGGGTGGTTCACAAGAACCCGACTTGATCACGAGCTCAACATAGCAGTCAGGTGACAACCTGGTAATACTTCCGAGAAGATATTCGGAAAATCACGAACCACCGGTATGTTACTAAGCTTGAGAACAATCTCGCTTTTGAGGGCAAGACGATATGATCAAATGAGTGAGGACTTGACAAGATCCTAACTCATCAATCGAAGGGTGCACCGAAATAAGGACTAGGTAGCACGATCAGTCTTAGAAGGATGATTCAAAAACCAACATACTAAGAATGAAATTATTATCCTTTAACTACCAAGCAACGAGGTTGCTGGGAGTATTGATTTCACACATCACAATTCATTTGTCGGTATTCCGGTTGCATCAACACGAGGGCCGAGGAATGACTAATGATGGTGAGAAGTATCACTGTACCAAGAGTTCATAGGATGGTGTGCAATTCCTATAACAA
>NC_041392.1:518161988-518190712 GCF_002162155.2 Triticum dicoccoides | reverse complement strand
GCGGCTCCGTTCGGGCGAGTGAGGGAGAGAGGAAGCAGAGGAGGGGGGGAGAGTTCGGGAGAGTGAGGGAGTTCCAGGGGGGTGGCGTGGCACGCATGGAGGCGTCCGGGGTGTCGAGGTGGAGCGGCAAGCAGGAGGTGGCCGGGGCGTGCGCCGGCGTGCATCGGCCACGCGCCTGTGCCTACTGGCGCGAGGAGGAAGGCGACAGGGGGGGGAGTGGAGATGGGCTGGGCCGCACAGGAGCTGGGCCGGCTGGCTACCGGGTGAGCGCCAGATAAGTCCTTCTCTCTCTCTCTTTCATTTCTATTTAATTATGTTTTCTATTTTCTGTAGTTTGTTTTGATTTAGTTTTAGACACTAAACCATTTTATAAAATCCTGGAAATAGTTATGTGGCTAGGACTAAAATATACCAAACCACATAAAATGTTCCAGTAATTATTGGACATATATTATTTATATATCAAATATATATCCAATGCAAATAGCTATTTATTTAATTCAAAGGCCCAAAATAATTAACTCTGAGATACCAAAAATATTGTTTTGAGTTTTACCTCTTTGCAATATTTTCAGAGACTAAGAGGAACATTTTCTTGGACTTCTTTGAGGAGATTTTAATGTTGATCATTTTTAGAAGGTTTCTGAGGCTTTAAAAATTCCTCAATTCAAATTTCATTTGAATTAAAACATGATACTCACATGAGGTCTAGCCTAGTGCATAACAGGACCAGGGATGTGACAGCCGGTCCCCACGCTACTGATACACCTAAAACCCGCACTGCCGCTAGCCTTTTCCCTAGTAGTGAAAGACCGTCGCTCGTCCCCGACCGCCACTCATAAGGAGGATAATCAATAAATACATCATGCTCCGACTTCTTAACATAACGGTTCACCATACGTGCATGCTACGGGAATCACAAACTTCAATACAAGCATTTCTCAAATTCACAACTACTCAACTAGCACGACTCTAATATCACCATCTCCATATCTCAAAACAATTATCAAGTTTCAAACTTCCCATAGTATTCAACACACTCATGAGAAAATTTTATTATTAATCTTGAATACCTAACATAATTAAAGTAAATTACCATGATGTTTTGTAGGACTGTCAAAATAATCTAAGTGAAGCATGAGAGAACAAAAGTTTCTATAAAACAAATCCACCATCGTGCTCTAAAAGATACAAGTGAAGCACTAGAGCAAAAACTATGTAACTCAAAAGATATACGTGAAGCACATAGAGTATTCTAACAATTTCCGAATCATGAGTGTCTCTCTCAAAAAGGTGTGTGCAGCAATGATGATTGTGGAAAACTAACAAATAAAGAATCAAATAATACAAGACGCTTCAAGCAAAACACATATCATGTGGTAAATAAACATATAGCTCCAAGTAAAGTTACCGATAGAAGTAGACGAAAGAGGGGATGCCTTCCGGGGCATCCCCAAGCTTTGGCTTTTAGGTGTCCTTAGATTATCCTGGGGTGCCATGGGCATTCCCAAGCTTAGGCTCTTGCCACTCCTTGTTCCATAATCCATCAAATCTTTTACCCAAAACTCGAAAACTTCACAACACAAAACTTAAAGTAGAAAATCTCGTGAGCTCCGTTAGCGAAAGAAAAAAAAATACCACTTCAAGGTACTGTAATGAACTCATTCTTTATTTATATTGGTGTTAAACCTACTGTATTCCAACTTCTATGTGGTTTCTAAACTATTTTACTAGCCATAGATTCATCAAAATAAGCAAACAACACACGAAAAACAGAATCTGTCAAAAACAGAACAGTCTGTAGTAATCTGTAGCTAACGCAAGATCTGGAACCCCAAAAATTCTAAAATAAATTTCTGGACGTGAGGAATTTATCTATTAATCATCTTAAAAAAGAATTAACTAAATATCACTTTCCAAATAAAAATGGCAGCAGTTCTTGTGAGCGCTAAAGTTTCTGTTTTTTACAGCAAGATTAAAAAGACTTTCCCCAAGTCTTCCCAACGGTTCTACTTGGCACAAACACTAATTAAACACAAAAAACACAACCAAACAGAGGCTAGATAAATTATTTATTACTAAACAGGAGCAAAAGGCAAGGAATAAAAATAAAATTGGGTTACCTCCCAACAAGCGCTATCGTTTAACGCCCTTAGCTAGGCATAAAAGCGAAGATAGATCTAGGTATTGCCATCTTTGGAAGGCAATCCATAAGTGGCTCTCATAATAGATTCATTAGGTAATTTAATTTTCTTTCTAGGGAAGTGTTTCATGCCTTTCCTTAACAGAAATTGGAATCTAATATTCCCTTCCTTCATGTCAATAATTCCACCAATCGTTCTAAGGAAAGGTCTACCAAGAATAATAGGACATGAAGGATTGCAATCTATGTCAGGAACAATAAAATCCACGGGCACATAATTACTATTTGCAACAATAAGAACATCATTAATTCTTCCCATAGGTTTCTTAATAGTGGAATCCGCAAGGTGCAAGTTTAAAGAGCAATCATCAAAATCACGGAAACCTAGCAAATCGCACAAAGTCTTTGGAATCGTGGAAACACTAGCACCCAAATCACACAAAGCATAGCATTCATGATCTTTAATCTTAATTTTAATAGTAGGTTCCCACTCATCATAAAGTTTTCTACGGATAGACACTTCCAACTCAAGTTTTTCTTCATAAGATTGCATCAAAGCATCAACAATATGTTTGGTAAAGGCTTTATTTTGACTATAAGCATAAGGAGAATTTAGCACGGATTGCAACAAGGAAATACAATCTATCAAAGATCAATTATCATAATTAAATTCCTTGAAATCCAAAATAGTGGATTCATTAATATTTAAAGTTTTGACTTCTTCAATCCCACTTTTAACAAATTTAGCATCAAGATCTAAAGACTCCGAATTTTTGGAACGCCTTCTAGGTAAAGGTGGATCATATTAAGTCCCATCATTATCAAGATTCATATTACAAAACAAATATTTAATAGGGGACACATCAATAACTTTTAGGTCTTCATCTTTATTATCATGGAAACTAGAAAAACACGCTTTTATAAAGCAATCTTTCTTAGCACGCATCCTAGCGGTTCTTTCTTTGCACTCATCGGAAATTCTCATGGATTTGAGAGACTCATTGATATCATGCTTAGGAGGAATAGATCTAAGTTCTAAAAATTCAACATCAAGAGAAATTCTATCAACGTTCCTAGCCAACTCATCAATCTTAAGCAATTTTTCTTCAATCAAAGCATTGACATTCTTTTGCAAGGTAATAAATTCTTTAATATTAGATTCAAAATCAGAGGGTATCTTATTAAAATTTTGATAAGAATTGTTGTAGGAATTACCATAATTATTAGAGGAATTACTAGGATACATACTAGGATTAAAGTTTCCTCTATACGCATTGTTACCAAAATTATTCCTACCAACAAAATTCACATCCAAAGATTCATTATTATTCTCAATTAAAGTAGACAAAGGCATATCATTAGGATCAGAAGAAACACTTTTATTAGCAAATAATTTCATAAGTTCATCCATCTTACCACTCAAAACATTAATTTCTTCTATCGCATGCACTTTCTTATTAGTAGATCTTTGAGTGTGCCATTGAGAATAATTAACCATAATATTATCTAGGAGTTTAGTAGCTTTTCCTAAAGTGATTTCCATAAAAGTGCCTCCCGCGGCCGAATATAAAAGATTTCTAGAAGCAAAATTCAATCCAGCATAAAAAATTTGTATAATCATCCACAAATTCAAACCATGTGTAGGGCAATTACGTATCATTAATTTCATCCTCTCCCAAGCTCGTGCAACATGTTCATGATCAAGTTGATTAAAATTCATAATATCGTTTCTAAGAGAGATGATCTTAGCGGGAGGAAATACTTAGAGATAAAAGCATCTTTGCACTTATTCCACGAATCAATACTATTTTTAGGCAAAGACGAAAACAAAGCTTTAGCACGATCTCTAAGCGAAAAAGGAAATAGCTTCAATTTAACAATGTCTTTATCCACATATTTCTTATTTTGCATATCACACAAATCAACGAAGTTGTTTAGATGGGTAGCGACATCTTCACTAGGAAGGCCGGAAAACGGATCTTTCATGACAGGATTTAGCAAAGCAACATTAATTTCACAAGATTCAGCATCGGTAAGAGGAGCAATCGGAGTGCTAATAAAATCATTGTTGTTGGTATTGGTAAAGTCACAGAATTTGGTATTATCTTGAGCCATCGTGACAAGCAAGCAATCTGACACACAAGCAAACAAGAAACAAGCAAAAAGAGGCGAATAGAGAAAGAGAGAGAGGATGGAAAGAGAGAGGGCGAATAAACGGCAAGGGTGAAGTGGGGGAGAGGAAAACGAGAGGCAAATGGCAAATAATGTAATGCGGGATATAAGGGTTTGTGATGGGTACTTGGTATGTTGACTTTTGCGTAGACTCCCCGGCAACGGCGCCAGAAATCCTTCTTGCTACCTCTTGAGCACTGTGTTGGTTTTCCCTTGAAGAGGAAAGGGTGATGCAGTAGAGCAGCGTAAGTATTTCCCTCAGTTTTTGAGAACCAAGGAATCAATCCAGTAGGAGGCCATGCACAAGTCCCTCGCGCCTACAGAAACAAATAAACTCCTCGCAACCAATGCGATAAAGGGGTTATCAATCCCTTCACGGTCACCTACGAGAGTGAGATCTGATAGATATGATAAGATAATATTTTTGGTATTTTTATGATAAAGAGAAATAAAGATGCAAGTACAATAAATGGCAAAGGAAATAACTAAGTATTGGAAGATTAATATGATGGAAAATAGACCCCGGGCCATAGGTTTCACTAGAGGCTTCTCTCGAGAGCATAAGTATTACGATGGGTGAACAAATTACTGTTGAGCAATTGACAGAATTGAGCATAGTTATGAGAATATCTAGGTATGATCATGTATATAGGCATCACGTCCGAGACAAGTAGACCGACTCCTGCCTGCATCTACTACTATTACTCCACACATCGACCGCTATCTAGCATGCATATAGAGTATTAAGTTCAAGAGAACAAAGTAACGCTTAAAGCAAGATGACATGATGTAGAGGGATAAACTCATGCAATATGATATAAACCCCATCTTCTTATCCTCCATGGCAACAATACAATACGTGCCTTGCTGCCCCTACTTCCACTGGGAAAGGACACCGCAAGATTGAACCCAAAGCTAAGCACTTCTCCCATTGCAAGAAATATCAATCTAGTAGGCTAAACCAAACTGATAATTCGAAGAGACTTGCAAAGATAACCAATCATACATAAAAGAATTCAGAGAAGATTCAAATATTGTTCATAGATAAACTTGATCATAAACCCACAATTCATCGGTCTCAACAAACACACCGCAAAAGAAGATTATATCGAATAGATCTCCACAAGAGAGGGGGAGAACTTTGTATCGAGATCCAAAAAGAGAGAAGAAGCCATCTAGCTAATAACTATGGACCCATCGGTCTGAAGTAAATTACTCACACTTCATCGGAGAGGCTATGGTGTTGATGTAGAAGCCCTCCGTGATCGATACCCCCTCCGGCAGAGCTCCGGAAAAGGCCCCAAGATGGGATCTCGTGGATACAGAAAGTTACGGCGATGGAATTAGGGTTTTGGCTCTGTATCTGGAAGTTTGGGGGTAAGTAGGTATATATAGGAGGAAGGAGTACGTCGGTGGAGCAACATGGGCCCCACGAGGGTGGAGGGTGTGCCTGGGGGGTAGGCGCGCCCCCCTACCTCGTGCCTTCCTGGTTGATGTCTTGACATAGGGTCCAAGTCCTCTTGATCACGTTTGTTCCGAAAATCACGTTCCCGAAGGTTTCATTCTGTTTGGACTCCGTTTGATATTCTTTTTCTACAAAACTCTGAAATAGGCAAATAACAACAATTCTGGGCTGGGCCTCCGGTTAATAGGTTAGTCCCAAAAATAATATAAAAGTATATAATAAAGCCCAATAATGTCCAAAACAGGATATAATATAGCATGGAACAATAAAAAATTATAGATACGTTGGATACGTATCATCTACCTAGTTCTCGAACCCGTAGGGTCCGCACGCTTAATGTTCGGTGGCGATCGGTATTATGAGTTTATGTGTTTTGATGTACCGAAGATAGTTTGGAGTCCCAAATGTGATCACTGACATGACGAGGAGTCTCGAAACGGTCGAGACATAAAGATCTATATTCGGACACCGGATGAGTTCCGCGGGTCAACGGATAATTATCGGAATGCCGGGGGGTTATTGGATCCCCTCGGGGACTAATGGGCCAACATGGGCCTTAGTGGAGAGAGAGAAGGCCGGCCAAGGCAGGGCCACGCGCCCCTCCCCCTCTAGTCCAAATTGGACTAGGGAAGGGGGTGGCGGCCCCTTTCCTTCTCTTCTCTCCCTCTCCTTCCTCCCCCCTTCCTCCTCCTAGTAGGACTAGGAAAGGGGAGTCCTACTCCTATTAGGAGGAGGACTCCTCCTCTCCTGGCGTGCCCCAATGGTCGGCCGGCCTCCCCCCTTGCTCCTTTATATACAGGGGCAGGGGCACCCTAGGACACAAAAGTTGATCATTGATCCCTTAGCCGTGTGCGGTGCCCCCCTCCACCATAATCCACCTCGGTCATATCGTCGTAGTGCTTAGGTGAAACCCTACGTCGGTAGCTTCATCATCACCGTCATCACGCCACCGTGCTGACGAAGCTCTCCCTCGACACTCAGATGGATCAAGAGTTCATGGGACGTCACCGAGCCGAACGTGTGCAGATCGCGGAGGTTCCGTACTTTCAGTACTAGGATCAGTCGGATCGTGAAGACGTACGACTACATCAACCGCGTTGTCATAACGCTTCCGCTTACGGTCTACGAGGGTACGTGGACAACACTCTTCTCCTATCGTTGTTATGCATAACCATGATAGATCTTGTGTGTGCGTTGGAAATTTTTGAAATTACTGCGTTCCCCAACACTTTCATGCTTAGTAGCCCGTGAGCTTATGCTATCTTGTGCCAGTTACTTTATGCTCAGTTTTATTATCTTGCCTCCCTGTTAGTATTAGTTATTTCATTGCAAGATTTGCCTCGTCTATAAAATATAGGGGGAGTGTTGATCCTAGTATGTGTACCGTGCAGTCCAAAGCACTTCTCTAGAGTGCACACATCTAGGGGGAGCCCGTCTATATTTTATAGATGTTGGTTTTTCCTATGTTTAGTTTTATATCCCTATGTGCAAATCCCGTATTGTCATCAATCCACCAAAAAGGGGGAGATTGTAAGGGCGTATTTATCCCTTAGTAGTTTTGGTGATTGATGACAATGCTTTTGCGGACTAATCGTGTGCATTGAGCATTTCAGATATATCATGTCTAGGCACAAGACGATTTGGTGCCCCTAGAAGAGTATTGAAGACGGCGTTTCTCTATGTTTCTTTTCGGTGGATTTGAGTCATAGGAAAGTCATACTATTAAGAGGGGGTCCGCATTGGAAAGGTTTGGGTGGAATCAACACGTACATGTATGTTCCTTTTGCACCACCTTTCCTTTGGCTCTTTGGAGCATCCTCCGTTTCTCCGTGTCTCTGCAAAATGAAGGATTCCTAGTGTTGCTGAACTAGGGCATGCGGTAGTACTGCTCTTGGGAGCGGTAGTACCGCAGGCCCTTGCGGTAGTACCGGCCTCGGGCGTGGTAGTACTGCAGGTGCTCACGGTAGTACCGCTCCTTGGGCGCGGTAGTACCGTGGCCTCAGGCCAGGCACAGCTGCTCGAGCGGAAGTAGGGGCGGATGTAATATTTTACATCTGCGCCCTACGTGGTAGTACCGCTCCAGGCTTGCGGTAGTACCGTGGCCTCAGGCCAGGCTCAGCAGCACGAGCGGAAGTAGGGGCGGATGTAATTTTTTACATCCGTGCCCTACGCGGTAGTACTGCTCCAGGTTTGCGGTAGTATCGTGTCGGATTTTTGCATAGATCGAAACTCAGCGGAAGTAGCCACGAATGTATTTTTATATGTCCGTGCCCTCCCAGCCTAGACTAACCCTGCCTTGCGGTAGTACCGCAAGGGGGAGCGGTAGTACCGCGCTAACGGTTCTGCCGCTCTCTGCTTCATCGCAACAGGGCTGGTCTAGCTCCTGCCGTGCCAACGGTAGTGCCGCAGAGCCCTACGGTAGTACCGCGGGCCTGTGCGGTAGTACCGCTTGTGTGGGGCAGTAGTACCGCTTGTCTCTGGCTGAGTTAGTGGATAACGGTTGGATTTGTTCTATCAGTATAAAAGGGGAGTCATCTTCTCCGAGTTGACCACCTCTTCCACCCCCAAGCTCCATTATTGCTCTAAGCTCCATTTTCGCCCGATCTCTCTCCCTAGCCAATCAAACTTGTTGATTTTCTAGGGATTGATTGAGAAGGCCTCGATCTACAGTTCCACCAAGAGAAATTTGATTCCCCCCACTAATCCCTTGCGGATCTTGTTACTCTTGGGTGTTTGAGCACCCTAGACGGTTGAGGTCACCACGGAGCCATATTCCATTATGGTGAAGCTTCATGCTGTTGTTGGGAGCCTCCAATTAAGTTGTGGAGATTGCCCCAACCTTGTTTGTAAAGGTTCGCTCGCCGCCTCCAAGGGCACCAATAGTGGAATCACGGCATCTCGCATTGTGTGAGGGCGTGAGGAGAATACGGTGGACCTAGTGGCTTCTTGGGGAGCATTGTGCATCCACACTGCTCCAACAGAGATGTACTTCCCCTCAAAGGGAAGGAACCTCGGTAACACATCCTCGTCTTCACCGGCTCCACTCTTGGTTATCTCGTACCTCTACTTGTGCAAGCTTATATTGTGTTGCATCTCGTGCTTGCTTGTGTACTTGTTGTTGTTGCATCATATAGGTTGCTCACCTAGTTGCATTCTATACAACCTACTTTGATGCAAAGTTTAAATTGGTAAAGAAAAGCTAAAAATTGTTAGTTGCCTATTCACCCCCCCCCCCCTCTAGTCAACTATATTGATCCTTTCACATGTGCTGAACTCGGAGGTGTCGTACGTTCGGTACTAGATCGGTTGGATCATGAAGACGTTCGACTACATCAACCGCGTTAACTTAACGCTTCTGCTTTCTGTCTACGAGGGTACGTGGACACAATCTCCCCCTATCATTGCTATGCATCTCCTAGATAGATCTTGCGTGATCGTGGGATTTTTTTGAAATTGCATGCTATGTTTCCCAACAGTGGCATCCGAGCCAGGTCTATGCATAGATGATATGCACGAGTAGAATACAAAGAGTTGTGGCCGATCATAGTCATACTACTTACCACCAACGTCTTATTTTGATTTGGTGCTATTGTTGGATGAAGCGGCCTAGACCAACCTTACATGACCACGTTCATGAGACCGGTTCCACCCACAGACATGCAACTTGTTTTGCATAAAGGTGGTTGGCGGGTGTCTGTTTCTCTAACTTTAGTTGAATTGAATTTGACTATGGTCGGTCCTTGTTGAAGGTTAAAACAACACGCTTGACGAAAAATTGTTGTGGTTTTGATGCGTAGGTAAAAACGGTTCTTGCTAGAATCCCATAGCAGCCACGTAAAACTTGCAACAACAAAGTAGAGGACGTCTAACTTGTTTTTGCAGGGCTTGTTGTGATGTGATATGGTCAAGACATGATGTGATATAAGTTATTGTATGAGATGATCATGTTTTGTAAAAGTTATCGGCAACTGGCAGGAGCCTTATGGTTGTCACTTTATTATATGAAATGCAATCGCCATGTAATTGATTTACTTTATCACTATGCGTTAGCGATAGTCGTAGAAGCAATAGTTGGTGAGACGACAACGACACTACGATGGAGATCAAGGTGTCAAGCCGATGACGATGGAGATCATGATGGTGCTTTGGAGATGGGGATCAAAGGCACAAGATTATGAAGGACATATCATGTCACATATTTTGATTGCATGTGATGTTTATCTTGTATGCATCTTATTTTGCTTAGTACGGCGGTAGCATTATAAGATGACCCCTCACTAAATTTCAAGGTATAAGTGTTCTCCCTGAGTATGCACCATTGCGACAGTTCGTCATGCCGAGACACCACGTGATGATCGGGTGTGATAAGCTCTACGTTCACATGCAATGGGTGTAAGACATTTTTGTGCATGCAGAATACTCGGGTTAAACTTGACGAGCCTAGCATGTATAGACATGGCCTCGGAACACTAAGACCGAAAGGACGAACGTGAATCATATAGTAGATATGATCAACATAGAGATGTTCACCATTGAAACTACTCCATCTCACGTGATGATCGGACATGGTTTAGTTGATATGGATCACGTGATCATTTAGATGACTCGAGGGATGTCTATCTAAGTGGGAGTTCTTTAGTAATATGATTAATTGAACTTAAATTTATGATGAACTTAGTCCTGATAGTTTTTGCATATCTATGTTGTTGTAGATCAATGGCCAGTGCTACCGTTCCCTTGAATTTTAATGCATTCCTAGAGAAAGCTAAGTTGAAAGATGATGGTAGCAACTACACAGACTAGGTCCATAACTTGAGGATTATCCTCATTGCTGCACAGAAGAATTACATCCTTGAAGCACCGCTAGGTGAAAGGCCTGTTGCAGGAGAAACTCCGGACATTATGAATGTGTGGCAAGCTAACTCTGATGACTACTCGATAGTTCAGTGTGCCATGCTTTACGACTTAGAATCGGGACTTCAAAGGCGTTTTGAACGTCTTGGAGCATACGAGATGTTCCAGGAGTTGAAGTTAATATTTCAAGCAAATGCTCGAGTTGAGAGATATGAAGTCTCTAACAAGTTCTATAGCTACAAGATGGAGGAGAACAGTTCTGTCAGTGAACACATACTCAGAA
Source organism: Triticum dicoccoides (assembly GCF_002162155.2). NCBI lineage: Eukaryota > Viridiplantae > Streptophyta > Magnoliopsida > Poales > Poaceae > Triticum > Triticum dicoccoides. The sequence goes on along the minus strand of NC_041392.1, from coordinate 518,179,795 downwards.
TGTCTGGGTACCATAACCACTTGACTTAGCTGGGAGTTAATCTTCTAGATGATAGTGTTATTGACAGAGTTTTTCAATCACTGCCACCAAGCTACAAAGGCTTCGTGATGAACTATGATATGCAAGGGATGGAAAAGACAATTCCCGAGCTCTTCGCGATGCTTAAGGCTGCGGAGGTATAAATCAAGAAGGAGCATCAAGTGTTGATGGTTAACAAGACCACTAGTTTCAAGAAAAAGGGCAAATGTAAGAAGGGTAACTTCAAGAAGAATAGCAAGCAAGTTGTTGCTCCCGGGAAGAAGCCCAAGTCTGGACCTAAGCCTGAAACTGAGTGCTCCTACTGCAAAGGGACTGGTCATTGGGAGCGGAACTGCCCCAAGTATTTGGCGGATAAGAAGGATGGCAAAGTGAAAGGTATATTTGATATACATGTTATTGATGTGTACCTTACTAATGCTCGTTGTAGCGCCTGGGTATTTGATACTGGTTCTGTTGCTCATATTTGCAACTCGAAATAGGGGCTATGGATTAAACGAAGACTGGCTAAGGACGAGGTGACGATGCGCGTCGGAAATGGTTCCAAGGTTGATGTGATCGTTATCTGCATGCTACCTCTACATCTACCTTCAGGATTAGTTTAGACCTGAATAATTGTTATTTGGTGCCAGCGTTGACCATGAACATTATATCTGGATCTTGTTTGATGTGAGTCGGTTATTCATTTAAATCAGAGAATAATGGTTGTTCTATTTATATGAGTAATATCTTTTATGGTCATGCACCCTTAATGAGTGGTATATTTTTGTTAAATCTCGATAGTAGTGACACATATTCATAATATTGAAGCCAAAAGTTGCAAAGTTAATAATGATAGTGCAACTTATTTTGTAGCGACCAGACCTCAAACAGTCTGATCTCTGTGCTCAAGTGTCATCCCTGGATCAGTAATGTTGACACCACACAGTACTTGAAGGATTTATAACAGAGTAGCAATCACACACTTATTACATCGAGTGTCTCAATAGAGAACTTATTACAATAAATATGGCTTAAGGCCATCTAATAACGATAACAGCGGAATGCTTAGAAGATAAGCGAGTCCATCAACTCCAACGGCATTACTAAGTATAGAACCACGACCTAAAAACTCCTTAATCGTCGTCTGAAAAGTCTGCAACATTAACGTTGCAGCCCGAAACGGGTCAGCACATGGAATATGCTGGCAAGGTAACACATAGAGAGTAATGGAGTGAAACAGCTATATTATATGCAATTTTGGCTGGTGGAAAGCTCTATGGTTACAGTTTTGTGTAAAGCTAGTTTTTCCCTACTGCAAAGGAATAAATTTGTTTAACTATCATGGTGGTTGTTAAACATTGAGAATGGTTGACAGCATCCTCAATCCCAATTAAGCATCATCATTAACAAAACCCAACAAAATTAATTTAGAGTAACATGTTGAGATTCACATGATAATCCAGGTACTAGATACTCAAGATGTCCATAACCGGGGACACGGCTAACCATGATTAGTTTATACACTCTGCAGAGGTTTGCGCACTTTTCCCCACAAGACTCGATCGCCTCTGTTTGGTTTCTCGCACTACATGGTGTTTGAGAAGACGGATGACCGAGACATAGTCTTTCAGAAGCGCTAGCACCTTACGATGGATAGACCGTTACACCTACTTTCCCCTACATCTGCTAGTCTACCCTGTAAGAGTTCGCACGACTTAATCAACTATGCTAGAGCCCATAATAGCTTGTGGCTGCACACGGAAGTTTCTAGTATGAAAAATCTCATGATCCCTTTGGGCCTGGGTGGCGGTCCATAAAGAAAAACAGGCAATCCTGGAATACCCAGGTACCTCAATCCACCCAGATGTGTGTTTAAGTTGCCACCTAAGATAAACCATTAAATTAACAAACTCACATCTGTCATGGATATCACTCACCCAATCCACGTCTACTAGCATAGCATGGCATAATAGGCAAACGTAGAAGTAACTCCCAAAGGTTTGATAATACAACAGGTAATAGGTACTACCTCAACTACTTCCCATCCCACAATTTAATTAGATCCTAATCATGCAATGTTTGAGGATTGATCTAATGCAATAAAACTGGGTAGTAGGAGGTATGATCAAAGTGTTACTTGCCTTGCTGATGATCCGCGAAACCTAGAGATTCGAAGTAACAGGCGGCGCACTCCGGGTATTCTATCACACACAAACAAACAAGCATACAATAAGTATTCATCTAATGCACGGGTAAAACTCAAATAAGAGATCTAACCAGAAAGCTCAACTTAAGAACTCCGGTTGGCAAGAAGAATCAAATCAAACGAAGCAACGGAAGTCAAACGGCAAAAGAAACAAGCTTCGTTTACTATTCTGGATCTAGGGCAATTTTTACAGTGGCAAAAACTTGTTTAAGTTGGTTAAACGAATAGAGGGTTTCGAGACGAAACTCCAGGCACTTGAATCGCCTGATTCCGATAAACGAGCGAGAAGTTATACTAAAATGAAAAACGAATCAGGAATCACGATCAGAAAAATCGCGGATTTAATCCGAGAAAAAAAAACGACGAACATTCGCTAGAACGAACGAATGCTCGCTATTTAAATAAATCAGAAAAACCGATCTATTTAAAAAAACAAAACTAAAAAAACGAACAAAACCGTCGGAAAAACCGAACGGTTTTTCGGAAAATAAAAGGCGTCTAAAAAAACTACCCGGCAACTCCGGCGAGAAATCCGGCGGCGGCGGCGGCGCGGCGGCGGCGGCGGCGACGACGCAGCGGTGGCGGCGGCGCAGTGTGGCGGCGGGGCGCTTAGGCCGGGGCTGGGGCTAGGGTTTTTGGGGAGGCTCCGGACTGGGCTCCCCGGCTTATAAAGCCCGATCGGGCGTAGTGTCCAGGCCGGACACGGCCCATAGGTCGGTGGCGTTTTTTTTAATTTCGCGCAGAAAAACAAATAAAAGAAAATACTAAACGGACTCCAAAAATCCTGAAATAAATTTTTCCGGGCTTCTAAAATCAAGCCGCACAAGGTGAACATTTATTTGGGGCCTAAATGCAATTTTGAAAAACACATATTTTTCCTAAATTCAAATAAAATAACGAAAAACTCCAAAATAAAAAGTTATTTGATTTTATTATTAAATCCTCAATATTTCTTTATTTTGGGAAAGTCGTTTTATTCCCTCTCTCATATTTTTGTAATAGAAATAATTGATGATAAAATAATTAAAATCAAATGATCCTATTCTCAAAATTTGAGAAAACTCAAATATGAAAATAACGAAATCCCCAACTCTCTCCGTGGGTCCTTGAGTTGCGTAGAATTTCAAGGATCAAAACCAAAAGCAAAATAAAATATGATATGCAATGATGATCTAATGTATAACATTCCAAATTGAAAATTTGGGATGTTACATATTTGTGGTACTGCCGTTTAGGTCATATTGGTGCAAAGCGCATGAAGAAACTCCATGCTGATGGGCTTTTGGAATCACTTGATTATGAATCACTTTGCTTGCGAACCATGCCTCATGGGCAAGATGACTAAGACTCCGTTCTCCGGAACAATGGAGCGAGCCACTAACTTATTGGAAATAATACATACTGACGTATGCAGTCCGATGAGTGTTGAGGCTCACGGCGGGTATCGTTATTTTCTGACCTTCACAGATTATTTGAGCAGATATGGGTATATATACTTAATGAAACATAAGTCTGAAACATTTGAAAAGTTCAAAGAATTTTAGAGTGAAGTGGAAAATCATCGTAACAAGAAAATAAAGTTTCTACGATCTGATTGCGGAGGCGAATATTTGAGTTACGAGCTTGGTCTTCATTTGAAACAATGTGGAATAGTTTCGCAACTCACGCCACCTAGAACACCACAGGGTAATGGTGTGTTCGAACGTCGTAACCGTACTTTATTAGATATAGTGCGGCCTACGATGTCTCTTACTGATTTACCACTACCGTTTTGCGGTTATGCTTTAGAGATGGCTGCATTCACGTTAAATAGGGCACCATCTAAATCCGTTGAGATGACACCATATGAACTGTGGTTTAGAAAGAAACCTAAGTTGTCATTTCTTAAAGTTTGGGGTTGCGATGCTTATGTGAGAAAGCTTCAGCCTGATAAGCTCGAACCCAAATCGGAGAAATGAGTCTTCAAAGGATACCCAAAAGAAACTGTTGGGTACACCTTGTATCACAGATTCGAAGGAAAGATATTTTTTTGCTAAAAATGGATCATTTCTAGAGAAGGAGTTTCTCTCGAAAGAAGTGAGTGGGAGGAAAGTAGAACTTGATGAGGTAGTTGTACCTTCTCTCGAATTGGAAAGTAGTTCATCACAGAAATCAGTTTCAGTGATGCCTACACCAATTAGTGAGCAAGCTAATGATGTTGATCATGAAACTTCAGATCAAGTTACTACCGAACCTCGTAGGTTAACCAGAGTACGTTCCGCACAAGAGTGGTACGGTAATCCTGTTCTGGAAGTCATGTTACTAGACCATGACGAACCTACGAACTATGAGGAAGCGATGATGAGCCTAGATTCCGCGAAATGGCTTGAGGCCATGAAATCTGAGATGGGATCCATGTATGAGAACAAAGTATGGACTTTAGTTGACTTTCCTGATGATCGGAAAGCCATAGAGAATAAATGGATCTTCAAGAAGAAGACTGATGTTGATGGTAATATTACTGTCTACAAAGCTCGACTTGTTGCGAAAGGTTTTCGACAAGTTCAAGGAGTTGGCTACGATGAGACCTTCTCACCTGTAGTGATGCTTAAGTCTGTCCGAATCATGTTAGCAATTGCCGCATTTTATTATTATGAAATTTGGCAAATGGGTGTCAAAACTGCATTCCTTAATGGATTTCTTAAAGAAGAGTTGTATATGATGCAACCAGAAGGTTTTGTTGATCCTAAAGGTGCTAACAAAGTGTGCAAGCTCCAGCGATCCATTTATGGACCGGTGCAAGCCTCTCGGAGTTGGAATATACGCTTTGATAGTGTGATCAAAGCATATGGTTTTATACAGACTTTTGGAGAAGCCTGTATTTACAAGAAAGTGAGTGGGATCTCTATAGCATTTCTAATATTATATGTGGATGACATATTGTTGATTGGAAATAATACAGAATTTCTGGATAGCATAAAAGGATACTTGAATAAGAATTTTTCAATGAAAGACCTCGGTGAAGCTGCTTATATATTGGCCATCAAGATCTATAGAGATAGATCAAGACGGTTAATTGGACTTTCACAAAGCACATACCTTGATAAAGTTTTGAAGAAGTTCAAAATGGATAAGTCAAAGAAAGGGTTCTTGCCTTGTTACAAGGTGTGAAGTTGAGTCAGACTCAATGCCCGACCATCGCAGAAGATAGAGAGAAAATGAAAGTCATTCCCTATGCCTCAGCCATAGGTTCTATCATGTATGCAATGTTGTGTACCAGACCAGATGTGTGCCTTGCTATAAGTTTAGCAGGGAGGTACCAAAGTAATCCAGTAGTGGATCACTGGACATCGGTCAAGAACGTCCTGAAATACCTGAAAAGGACTAAGGATATGTTTCTCTTTTGTGGAGGTGACAAAGAGCTTGTCGTAAATGGTTACACGATGCTAGCTTTGACACTGATCCGGATGACTCTAAGTCGCAAACCAGATACGTATTTATATTGAATGGTGGAGCTGTCAGCTGGTGCAGTTCCAAGCAAAGTGTCATGGCGGGATCTACGTGTGAAGCGGAGTACATAGCTGCTTCGGAAGCAGCAAATGAAGGAGTCTGGATGAAGGAGTTCATATCTGATCTAGGTGTAATACCTAGTGCATCGGGTCCAATGAAAATCTTTTGTGACAATACTGGAGCAATTGCCTTAGCGAAGGAATCCGGATTTCACAAGAGAACCATACACATCAAGAGACGCTTTAACTCCATCCACGATCAAGTCAAGGAGGGAGACATAGAGATTTGCAAAATACATACGGATCTGAATGTTGTAGACCATTAACTAAGCCTTTTCCATGAGCAAAACATGATCAACACCAAGACTCCATGGGTGTTAGAATCATTACAATGTAATCCAGATTATTGACTCTAGTGCAAGTGGGAGACTGAAGGAAATATGCCCTAGAGGCAATAATAAAGTTGTTATTTATATTTCCTTATATCATGATAAATGTTTATTATTCATGCTAGAATTGTATTAACCGAAAACTTGATACATGTGTGAATACATAGACAAAAAAAGTGTCCCTAGTATGCCTCTACTTGACTAGCTCGTTAATCAAAGATGGTTAAGTTTCCTGACCATAGACATGTGTTGTCATTTGATGAATGGGATCACATCATTAGGATAATGATGTGATGGACAAGACCCATCCGTTAGCTTAGCATAATGATCGTTAAGTTTTATTGCTATTACTTTCTTCATGACTTATACATATTCCTTTGACTATGAGATCATGCAACTCCCGAATAACGGAGGAACACCTTGTGTGCTATCAAACGTCACAACGTAACTGGGTGACTATAAAGATGCTCTATAGGTGTCTCCAAAGGTATTTGTTGGGTTGGCATAGATCGAGATTAGGATTTGTCACTCTGAGTATCGGAGAGGTACCTCCGGGCCCTCTCGGTAATGCACATCATGATAAGCCTTGCAAGCAATGTGACTAATGAGTTAGTTGCGGGATGATGCATTATGAAACGAGTAAAGAGACTTGCCGGTAACGAGATTGAACTAGGTATGAGGATACCGATGATCGAATCTCGGGCAAGTAACATACCGATGGCAAATGGAATTACGTATGGTGTCATTGCGGTTTGACCGATAAAGATCTTCGTAGAATATGTAGGAACCAATATGAGCATCCAGGTTCCGCTATTGGTTATTGACCAGAGATGTGTCTCGATCATGTCTACATAGTTATTGAACCCGTAGGGTCCACACACTTAACGTTCGATAATGATTTGTATTATGAGTTATGTGCTTTGGTGACCGAATATTGTTTGGAGTCCCGGATGAGATCACAGACATGACGAGGAGTCTCGAAGTGGTCGAGAGGTAAAGATTGATATATCGGAAGATGGTATTCGGACACCGAAATGGTTTCGGAGTGGTTCTGCTATTTTTCGGAGCACCGAGGGGTTACTTTTTCTCTCTATTTGAGGTCTTGCATAAAGCCATGGAACACTAGAGTGATCATTACTAGGAGGTTGTTGGCCAAGTGAAGGATAAGGCACGGTTGGCCTCGAGGCCGCACCACCCGAAAGTGGTGCAAGCATCGTGGTTAATGTGGCTAATCTCATTTGGACCAAGGCCTCAAGAGAAGCATCGTGCTCCTCCTTTTGCTTAGCAAGGGCCCGTTCCAGATACTTAGAAGTAAAGGACTTGGATTCCATGGAAGCCGTGCCCTTATCCTTCAGATCCGCAACAAGGGGAGTCCCATCGGTGTTCATCTCGCTCTAGGGCGGTTAAGCCACAAGAATGGAGCACGAGGCTTTGATACCAATTGAAAGGATCGAGATGGAACTAGAGGGGGGTGAATAGGTACAATTACAAATTTTAATTCTTACTTAGCAATTTTAGGCAATAATGCGGAATATGATGGTGAGCCTAACAATTGCAAATATGATACTAAAATCTAAGCAAGGTAACCGGTACCACAAGTATATGAGAAAGCAAGGACACTACAAGATAAGTAAAGACTAAGAGGCAAGTAACCACAAGTAGGGAGCTAGGGTTAGGAATAACTACAACTCCAAGAGACGAGGATGTATGTCGATGTTCACTTACTTGGAGGGAATCTACGTCGCCATTTAGAGAGGTGGATGTTACCACGAAGGCACACCAGCGCCACGAAGGCTCACCCTATTCTCTCTTTGAGATATCACCACAAAGGCGATTCTCAACCACTATTGGTAGACCTTGGGGTGGTCTCCAAACCCTCACAAACTTTCCGGGGGTCACAATGAATGATTCCTCGCCGGAGTACTCCTACCGCCTAGGAGTCTCCAACCTCCAAGAGTAACAAGATGCACCACAAAAACAAGAGGGGAATCAACTTTCGCTTTGGTGAATGTATAGATCGGGCACTTCTCCTTTGCTCCTCAAAATATCAAGAGCTTTGGGTGGCTAAGGAGGGAGATCTCCAAGAAATCGAGGTCTGAAAATGGAGCTGAGAGAAATGGAGTTGTCAACTTCTTCGTGAGGAAGAAGAATACTATTTATAGGTGGGGACAGAATCTTGCCGTTGGAGGCAGATTTCTGCGTATCCTAGAAGTTCCGGAGACCAGAAGTTTCGGCCAGGTTCTAGGCTACACACAGAGTTTGCATCCACTCTGTAGTACCCCGAAAGCTATCAGAATAGGGGATGGAAGTTCCGGCACCCGAACGTTCCGGCTATCCCGGAAGTTCCGGCTAGGGTCTGGCAAAGTTTTGGGTAACACAGAGAGTTTGCACAAAAGAGCAGTTTCTCTGGGTGGCCCAGAAGCTTCCCGGACCCTCCCGTACCTTTTGGTCCCCGGATGTTCCGGCCGTCCCGGAAGTTCCGGTCTGAGCAGAAGGTTTTCTCTGTGAGATTGTTCAAATCATGTGAGAGGAGAAGTTGATTCCCAGGTGTTTTTATGATGCACCCCCTCTTAATAGTGCGGTTGCCCTAAGGACTCAAGAAATAAGAAAACACCATGGTACTTCGCTTTTCTTGGGCACTCCACTTTTCCTTTAAGAGGGGAAATAACCATCCATGCTTCACTTTAATTTAATTAGTGCTATTTACACTAGAGCATGTGGTTAGAAACACAAATGAAGTTGTCGTAGATGTCAAAAACAATTTTAGTGCAACAATGCACTTTCAGGTCTGCTTGAAAGCAAAACACAATACATATGGTTGCATATACATATACATAGGCTTCAACTTGTGCTTTTTCATTACATGTATCGCCATCAGCGAACAATGACAACTATGAATTACTAATGAAATGGTTCGGATAAATTATGTGCTCACCGGCAATGATGTACTCTTGAGGCTCCTTGTCATCGCATTGTGTATTGTGAATAGAAAAGAAAAAAATTAATGCTTATCAAGCCATTGTTGTTCTTCGTGGGTGTATTAGTGGCTAAGAGCAGCACTGAGAAGAAAATATTAAAGCATGTTTAACTTGCTTGTGTATAGTTTATTGAATATTTGGTGTGGATGTCAATGTTACAATCGAATGGAACAAAGATGGTGTTGCATGCTGTTTTAGTTCTTGTTCATAGAGATTTAGTTGCATGGTACCAATATTTGAATGTAAGTGTATACCGTATAGCTAAGTAGTGACGCGCTCTGGAATAGGAAGATCCTAGCCGACACCTTGCTCGTTGTTGAGCAACACAACTATCATGCGCAGCAGCACGATCCGCAACATGATCGCTCAAATTCATACTGCCTGCACATACGTATTTTTTCAGCCGCGCTGTCAATGACTACACTCCGGAGCGTAACAAGGTTGATAGAGAGCATTATGAACTCAAGGAAAATCGAGCAAATGAAAGCCTAGCAAAAGGAATAGCAATTCGCACCTGAATCACATTGCTGAGCTACTACACAGAGTTAGTGGTGAACCAAAGGCAACTATCAATTGAGCTACATGGATCCTGACGAACGAAACAAAAATTTCAGATTGACAGACGGCCGGAGCATAACACCAAACACTTGGCGAGCACCAATGGAGCGCTAATGGAGAAATAACATTGGCGGGTGACCTGGGAGATGCACGGTCGGTTGGGAGGTGCTGGGCGGCAGGCGATATCGATGGTCTCCGATTTGGCCGTGATGATACCCGGGGAGGTGAGATACGAAGTCGAGGTAATAGAGGGCAGAGGCCATGGTTGCTCGACGCGACGGCAGAGCCAGATGCATTGTCGTCGAGATTGGAGGACGTTGATGTGGAGATGGGATGTTGTGTGTGTCAGCAAGAAGATGGCGGTGCTACTGACCTTCTCCCTTTTCACCTTTCGTGTACCATCCACTTCTTCCTCCCCTATACCACCAAGATCATGGTCGGGTGGAGTGACATGTCTTGGAAAAAGCGGGTCTCGGGAGGGCGCTTTCTCCGATAGCCGACGCTGGAGGAGTAAGGATGGTGACGGTGGCTGTGGCGGCGGCGGTAACCCTAGCCGCCAGAAAGGAAGCTGTCTCGGAGAAGGAAAGGACTCTCCCTCTCTATCAGGCCATCTAGAGGAGGAGTTACCTGGGAAACTTTTCTCGCGTAGGAAAACCATCACTTTCTATCGGCACAGTAAAATCGCTAGGTGGATTACCCCAGCGATCAACATTCTCCCATACCTTAATGTGTTGGATGTCCCGTGTTGCTCCGTCGTGATACAAGAGGTCACAATTCACACATTTTAATTAACAATGGTAGCATCCGGCCAACGACAAATAGGTTTTTGGTCAAAACTACCAGAACCCATTTGCCCCCCCCCCCCAAACTCTTGCCTTATCATCTTTTAATCAACCCATTTTTGAACACTTTAATGAGCCCATTTTGTATGTGCTTGCTATATGTTTCACTTATTGCCATACAGATCATGGAGACCTCCTCCCCAATGCCTTAAGCGGCAGGTAAAGGCGCCAGCGCTCACGCGCCCTAGCTCCATGGGCCCACCCAACAACAAGGAAGCGCTTGCTTGCAAAGCGCCAGTTCTCACTTGCCATGGAGCATTGGATGCTAGCTGAATAATATGGACTCGGAAGGATCTGGTCGGATTCGAGTCTAGAAAGACCCGACTATGAGACACAAGGCTAGGTCATCTGTGAGTCTCTAGTATAACATACGTTCTATGTTCTAAGACCTGAGCTAGCGCATGTACTCGGGATGGTGACTGATGACTACTATGCAACCTTCGTCTTATAGACTCGTGTTGGGCCTCCTGTTGGAAATATGCCCTAGAGGCAATAATAAGATGGTTATTATTATATTTCTTTGTTCATGATAATTGTCTATTGTTCATGCTATAATTATGTTATCCGGGAAATCGTAATACATGTGTGAATACATAGACCACAACACGTCCCTAGTGAGCCTCTAGTTGACTAGCTCGTTGATCAAAAGATAGTCATGGTTTCCTGACTATGGACATTAGATGTCATTGATAACGGGATCACATCATTAGGAGAATGATGTGATGGACAAGACCCAATCCTAAGCTTAGCTCAAAGATCGTGTAGTTCGTTTGCTGTAGCTTTTCTGAATGTCAAGTATCATTTCCTTAGACCATGAGATTGTGCAACTCCCGGATGTCGTAGGAGTACCTTGGGTGTGCCAAACGTCACAACGTAACTGGGTGACTATAAAGGTACATTACAGGTATCTCCGAAAGTGTCTGTTGGGTTGGCACGAATCGAGACTGGGATTTGTCACTCCGTATGACGGAGAGGTATCTCTGGGCCCACTCGGTAATGCATCATCATAATGAGCTCAATGTGATCAAGTGGTTGATCGCGGGATCATGCATTACGGTACGAGTAAAGTGACTTGCCGGTAACGAGACTGAACAAGGTATTGGGATACCGACGATTGAGTCTCGGACAAGTAACGTACCGATTGACAAAGGGAATTGTATACGGGATTGATTAAGTCCTCGACATCGTGGTTCATCCGATGAGATCATCGAGGAGCATGTGGGAGCCAACATGGGTATCCAGATCCCGTTGTTGGTTATTGACCGGAGAGGCGTCTCGTTCATGTCTGCGTGTCTCCCGAACCCGTAGGGTCTACACACTTAAGGTTCGATGACGCTAGGGTTGTAGAGATATTAGTATGCAGTAACCCGAAAGTTGTTCGGAGTCCCGGATGAGATCCCGAACGTCATGAGGAGTTCCGGAATGGTCCGGAGGTAAAGATTTATATATAGGAAGTCTAGTTTCAGCCAGCGGGAAGGTTTCGGGGGTTACCGGTATTGTACCGGGACCACCGGAAGGGTCCCGGGGGTCCACCGGATGGGGCCACCTATCCCGGAGGGCCCCATGGGCTGAAGTGGCATGGGAACCAGCCCCTGATGGGCTGGTGCACCCCACCCAAGGGCCTAAGGCGCCTAGGGTTGGAAACCCTAGGGGGCCGTTGCCCCCCCCCCCGAGGGGGCATGCGCCCCCCTGGTTGGAAACCCTAAGGGGGGCCGTTGCCCCCAGGGGCCGCCCCCTTTTAGATGGGATCTCCAAGGGGGCATGCGCCCCCCTAGCCCCTATATATAGTGTAAGGGAGGGAGGGCAGCCGCACCTTACTCTTGGCGCCTCCCTCTCCCTCCGTAACACCTCTCCTCCCCGCTTGTGCTTGGCGAAGCCCTGCCGGGATCCTGCTGCATCCACCACCACGCCGTCGTGCTGTTGGATCTTCATCAGCATCTCCTTCCCCCTTGCTGGATCAAGAAGGAGGAGATGTCTTCCCAACCATACGTGTGTTGAACGCGGAGGTGTTGTTCGTTCGGCACTTGGTCATCGGTGATTTGGATCACGGCGAGTACGACTCCATCATCCCCGTTCACTTGAACGCGCTTGCGATCTACAAGGGTATGTAGATGCACTCCTATTCCCCTCGTTGCTAGAATACTCCATAGATTGATCTTGGTGATGCGTAGAAATTTTTTAATTTCTGCTACGATCCCCAACAGTGGCATCATGAGCTAGGTCTATGCGTAGTTACTATGCACGAGTAGAACACAAAGTAGTTGTGGGCGTCGATATTGTCAATTTGCTTACCGTTACTAGTCTTATCTTGATTCCGCGGCATCGTGGGATGAAGCGGCACGGACCAACCTTACACATACGCTTACGTGAGACCGGTTCCACCGACTGACATGCACTAGTTGCATAAGGTGGCTGGCGGGTGTCTGTCTCTCCCACTTTAGTCGGATCGGATTCGATGAACAGGGTCCTTATGAAGGGTAAATAGAAATTGGCAATTCATGTTGTGGTTTTGGCGTAGGTAAGAAACGTTCTTGCTAGAAACCTATAGCAGCCACGTAAAAACTTGCAACAACAATTAGAGGACGTCTAACTTGTTTTTGCAGCAAGTGTTTTGTGATGTGATATGGCCAAAGGTTGTGATGAATGATGAATGATATATGTGATGTATGAGATTGATCATGTTCTTGTAATAGGAATCACGACTTGCATGTCGATGAGTATGACAACCGGCAGAAGCCATAGGAGTTGTCTTTATTTATTTATGACCTGCGTGTCAACATAAACGTCATGCAATTACTTTACTTTATTGCTAAAGCGTTAGCCATAGTAGTAGAAGTAATAGATGACGAGACAACTTCAAGAAGACACGATGATGGAGATCATGATGATGGAGATCATGATGATGGAGATCATGGTGTCATGCTGGTGACAACGATGATCATGGAGCCCCGAAGATGGAGATCAAAGGAGCAAATGATATTAGCCATATCATGTCACTATTTGATTGCATGTGATGTTTATCATGTTTTACATCTTATTTTCTTAGAACGACGTTAGCTTAAATAAGATGATCCCTCGTAATAATTTCAAGAAAGTGTCCCCCCTAACTGTGCACCGTTGCGAAGGTTCATTATTTCGAAGCACCACGTGATGATCGGGTGTGATAGATTCTAATGTTCGAATACAACGGGTGTAAGACAGATTTACACACGCAATACACTTAGGTTGACTTGACGAGCCTAGCATGTACAGACATGGCCTCGGAACACAGAAGACCGAAAGGTCGAGCATGAGTCGTATTGAAGATACGATCAACATGAAGATGTTCACCGATGTTGACTAGTCCGTCTCACGTGATGATCGGACACGGCCTAGTTAACTCGGATCATGTTATACTTAGATGACTGGAGGGATGTCTATCTGAGTGGGAGTTCATTTAATAATTTGATTAGATGAACTTAATTATCATGAACTTAGTCTAAAATCTTTACAATATGTCTTGTAGATCAAATGGCCCATGTTGTCCTCAACTTCAATGTGTTCCTAGAGAAAACCAAGCTGAAAGACGATGGCATCAACTATATGGACTGGGTCCGGAACCTGAGGATCATCCTCATAGCTGCCAAGAAAGATTATGTCCTAGAAGCACAGCTAGGTGACGCACCCGTCCCACAGAACCAAGACGTTATGAATGCTTGGCAGACACGTGCTGATGATTACTCCCTCGTTCAGTGCGGCATGCTTTACAGCTTAGAACCGGGGCTCCAAAAGCATTTTGAGAGACACGGAGCATATGAAATGTTCGAAGAGCTGAAAATGGTTTTTCAAGCTCATGCCTGGGTCGAGAGATACGAAGTCTCCGACAAGTTCTTCAGCTGTAAGATGGAGGAAAATAGTTCTGTCAGCGAGCACATACTCAAAATGTCTGGGTTGCATAACCGCTTGACTCAGCTGGGAGTTAATCTCCCGGATGACACGGTCATTGACAGAATCCTTCAGTCGCTTCCACCGAGCTACAAGAGCTTTGTGATGAACTTCAATATGCAGGGGATGGAAAAGACCATTCCTGAAGTATTTGCAATGCTGAAATCAGCAGAGGTAGAAGTCAAAAAGGAACATCAAGTGTTGATGGTGAATAAAACCACTAAGTTCAAGAAAGGCAAGGGTAAGAAGAACTTCAAGAAGGACGGCAAGGGAGTTGCCGCGCCCGGTAAGCAAGCTGCCGGGAAGAAGCCAAAGAATGGACCCAAGCCCGAGATTGAGTGTTTTTATTGCAAGGGAAGTGGTCACTGGAAGCGGAACTGCCCCAAATACTTAGCGGACAAGAAGGCCGGCATCACGAAAGGTATATGTGATATACATGTAATTGATGTGTACCTTACCAGTACTCGTAGTAGCTCCTGGGTATTTGATACCGGTGCGGTTGCTCACATTTGTAACGCAAAGCAGGAGCTGCGGAATAAGCGGAGACTGGCGAAGGACGAGGTGACGATGCGCGTCGGGAATGGTTCCAAGGTCGATGTGATCGCCGTCGGCACACTACCTCTACATTTACCTACGGGATTAGTTTTAAACCTCAATAATTGTTATTTAGTGCCAGCTTTGAGCATGAACATTGTATCAGGATCTCGTTTAATTCGAGATGGCTACTCATTTAAATCCGAGAATAATGGTTGTTCTATTTATATGAGAGATATTGTTTTATGGTCATGCTCCGATGGTGAATGGTTTATTCTTAATGAATCTCGAGCGTAATGCTACACATATTCATAGTGTGAATACCAAAAGATGTAAGGTTGATAATGATAGTCCCACATACTTGTGGCACTGCTGCCTTGGTCACATAGGTGTCAAATGCATGAAGAAGCTCCATGCAGATGGACTTTTAGAGTCTCTTGATTACGAATCATTTTACACGTGCGAACCATGCCTCATGGGTAAAATGACCAAGACTCCGTTCTCAGGAACAATGGAGCGAGCAACCAACTTATTGGAAATCATACATACTGATGTGTGCGGTCCAATGAATGTTGAGGCTCGCGGTGGCTATCGTTATGTTCTTACCCTCACTGATGACTTGAGTAGATATGGGTATGTCTACTTAATGAAACATAAGTCTGAGACCTTTGAAAAGTTCAAGGAATTTCAGAGTGAGGTTGAGAATCAACGTGACAGGAAAATCAAGTTCTTGCGATCAGATCGTGGGGGAGAATACTTGAGTCACGAATTTGGCATACACTTAAGAAAATGTGGAATAGTTTCACAACTAACGCCGCCTGGAACACCTCAGCGTAATGGTGTGTCCGAATGTCGTAATCGCACTCAATTAGATATGGTGTGATCTATGATGTCTCTTACTGATTTACCGCTATCATTTTGGGACTATGCTTTAGAGACTGCCGCATTCACTTTAAATAGGGCTCCGTCGAAATCCGTTGAGACGACACCGTATGAATTATGGTTTGGGAAGAAACCTAAGCTATCATTTCTAAAAGTTTGGGGATGCGATGCTTATGTCAAGAAACTTCAACCTGAAAAGCTCGAACCCAAGGTCGGAAAAATGCGTCTTCATAGGATACCCTAAAGAAACTGTTGGGTATACCTTCTACCTCAGATCCGAAGGCAAGATCTTTGTTGCCAAGAATGGGTCCTTTCTAGAGAAAGAGTTTCTCTCGAAAGAAATAAGTGGGAGGAAGGTATAACTTGATGAAGTATTACCTCTTGAACCGGTAAGTGGCGCAGCTCAGGAAAATGTTCCTGTGGTGCCTGCACCGATTAGAGAGGAAGTTAATGATGATGATCAAGATACTTCGGATCAAGCTCCTACTGAACTTCGTAGGTCAACAAGGACACGTTCCGCACCAGAGTGGTACAGCAACCCTGTCTTGGAAATCATGTTGTTGGACAACGGTGAACCTTCGAACTATGAAGAAGCGATGGCAGGCCCAGATTCCGACAAATGGCTAGAAGCCATGAAATCCGAGATAGAATCCATGTATGAAAACAAAGTATGGACTTTGACTGACTTGCCCGAAGATCGGTGAGCCATAGAAAATAAATGGATCTTTAAGAAGAAGACAGGCGCGGATGGTAATGTGACCATCTATAAGGCTCGACTTGTCGCTAAGGGTTATCGACAAGTTCAAGGGGTTGACTACGATGAGACTTTCTCACCCGTAGCGAAGCTGAAGTCCGTCCGAATCATGTTAGCAATTGCCGCATTCTATGATTATGAGATATGGCAAATGGACGTCAAAACAGCATTCCTTAACGGCTTTCTTAAGGAAGAATTATATATGATGCAGCCGGAAGGTTTTGTCGATCCTAAGAATGCTAACAAGGTGTGCAAGCTCCAATGCTCAATCTATGGGCTGGTGCAAGCATCTCGGAGTTGGAACATTCGCTTTGATGAGATGATCAAAGCGTTTGGGTTTATGCAGACTTATGGAGAAGCCTGCGTTTACAAGAAAGTGAGTGGGAGCTCTGTAGCATTTCTCATATTATATGTGGATGACATACTGTTGATGGGAAATGATATAGAATTCTTGGAAAGCATAAAGGCCTATTTGAACAAGTGTTTTTCAATGAAGGACCTTGGAGAAGCTGCTTATATATTAGGCATCAAGATCTATAGAGATAGATCGAGACGCCTCATCGGTCTTTCACAAAGTACGTACCTTGACAAGATATTGAGGAAGTTCAATATGGATCAGTCCAAGAAGGGGTTCTTGCCTGTATTGCAAGGTGTGCGATTGAGCACGGCTCAATGCCCGACCACGACAGAAGATATAGAAGAGATGAGTGTCATCCCCTATGCCTCAGCCATAGGGTCTATTATGTATGCCATGTTGTGTACCAGACTTGATGTAAACCTTGCCGTAAGTTTGGTAGGTAGGTACCAAAGTAATCCCAGCAAGGAACACTGGACAGCGGTCAAAAACATCCTGAAGTACCTGAAAAGGACCAAGGATATGTTTCTCATTTATGGAGGTGGCAAAGAGCTCGTCGTAAAGGGTTACGTCGACGCTAGCTTCGACACAGATCTAGATGACTCTAAGTCACAAACCGGATACGTGTATATTTTGAATGGTGGGGCAGTAAGCTGGTGCAGTTGCAAGCAAAGCATCGTCGCGGGATCTACATGTGAAGCAGAATACATGGCAGCCTCGGAGGCAGCACAAGAAGCAATCTGGGTGAAGGAGTTCATCACCGACCTAGGAGTCATACCCAATGCGTCGGGGCCACCTATCTCGGAGGGCCCCATGGGCTAAAGTGGCATGGGAACCAGCCCCTGATGGGCTGGTGCGCCCCACCCAAGGGCCCAAGGG
>NC_041392.1:518130353-518161783 GCF_002162155.2 Triticum dicoccoides | reverse complement strand
GGGCCACCCCCCCCCCTTTAGATGGGATCTCCAAGGGGGCATGCGCCCCCCTAGCCCCTATATATAGTGGAAGGGAGGGAGGGCAGCCGCACCTTGCTCTTGGCGCCTCCCTCTCCCTCCGTAACACCTCTCCTTCCCGCTTGTGCTTGGCGAAGCCGTGCCGGGATCCTGCTGCATCCACCACCACGCCGTCGTGCTGCTGGATCTTCATCAACCTCTCCTTCCCCCTTACTGGATCAAGAAGTAGGAGACGTCTTCCCAACCGTACGTGTGTTGAACGCGGAGGTGTTGTCCGTTCGGCACTTGGTCATCGGTGATTTGGATCACGGCGAGTACGACTCCATCATCCCCGTTCACTTGAACGCTTCCGCTCGCGATCTACAAGGGTATGTAGATGTACTCCTATTCCCCTCGTTGCTAGAATACTCCATAGATTGATCTTGGTGATGCGTAGAAATTTTTTAATTTCTGCTACGATCCCCAACACCTCCAAGCGCAGAGTTTGTAGGACAGTAGCAAATTTCCCTCAACTGGATGACCTAAAGTTTACCAATCCGTGGGAGGCGTAGGATGAAGATGGTCTCTCTCAAACAATCGTGCAACCAAATAACAAATAGTCTCTTGTGTCCCCAACACACCCAATACAATGGTAAATTATATAGGTGCACTAGTTTGGCGAAGAGATGGTGATACAAGTGCAATATGCATGGTAGATATAGGTTTTTGTAATCTAAAAATATAAAAACAGCAAGGTAGTAAGCGGTAAAAGTGAGCGAAAACGATATTGCAATGCTTGGAAACAAGCCCTATGGTTCATACTTTCACTAATGCAAGTTCTCTCAACAATGATAACATAACTAGATCATATAACAATCCCTCAACATGCAACAAAGAGTCACTCCAAAGTCACTAATAGCGGAGAATAAACAAAGAGATTATTGTAGGGCACGAAACCACCTCAAAGTTATTCTTTCTGATCGATCTATTGGGCTATTCCTATAAGTGTCACAAACAGCCCTAGAGTTCGTACTAAAATAACACCTTAAGACACGGATCAACCAAAATCCTAATGTCACCTAGATACTCCTGTTGGGGAACGTAGTAATTTCAAAATTTTCCTACGCACACGTAAGATCATGGTGATGCATAACAACGAGAGGGGAGAGTGTGATCTACGTACCCTTGTAGACCGACAGCGGAAGCGTTAGCACAACGCAGTTGATGTAGTTGTACGTCTTCACGGCCCGACCGATCAAGTACCGAAACTACGGCACCTCCGAGTTTTAGCACACGTTCAGCTCAATGACGATCCCCGGACTCTGATCCAGCAAAGTGTCGGGGTATAGTTCCGTCAGCACGACGGCGTGGTGACGATCTTGATGTACTACCGTCGCAGGGCTTCGCCTAAGCACCGCTACAATATTATCGAGGATTATGGTGGAAGGGGGCACCGCACACGGCTAAGAATATGATCACGTGGATCAACTTGTGTGTCTAGGGGTGCCCCTGCCCCCGTATATAAAGGAGCAAGGGGAGGAGGCCGTCCGGCCCCTATTGGCGCGCCAGGAGGAGTCCTCCTACTAGTAGGAGTAGGACTCCTACTAGGAGGGGGAAGGAAGTGGGGAGGGAGAAGGAAAGGGGGGCGCCGCCCCCCCCTCTCCTAGTCCAATTCGGACCAGGGGGAGGAGGCGCGCGGCCCACCCTGGCTGCCCCTCTCTCTCTCCACTAAGGCCCATATGGCCCATTACTTCTCCCGGTAGGGTTCCGGTAACCCTCCGGCTCTCCGGTTTTCTCCGAAATCACCCGGAACACTTCCGGTGTCCGAATATAGCCGTCTAATATATCAATCTTTATGTCTCGACCATTTCGAGACTCCTCATTATGTCCGTGATCACATACGGGACTCCGAACTAACTTCGGTACATCAAAACTCATAAACTCATAATTATAACTGTCATCGAAACCTTAAGCATGCGGACCCTACGGGTTTGAGAACAATGTAGACATGACCGAGACACGTCTCCGGTCAATAACCAATAGCAGAACCTGGATGCTCATATTGGCTCCTACATATTCTACGAAGATCTTTATCGGTCAGACCGCATAACAACATATGTTGTTCCCTTTGTCATCGGTATTTTACTTGCCCGAGATTCTATCATCGGTATCTCAATACCTAGTTCAATCTTGTTACCGGCAAGTCTCTTTACTCGTTTCATAATACATCATCTCGCAACTAACTCATTAGTTGAAATGCTTGCAAGGCTTATGTGATGTGCATTACCGAGAGGGCCCAGAGATACCTCTCCGACAATCGGAGTGACAAATCCTAATCTCGAAATACACCAACCCAACATGTACCTTTGGAGACACCTGTAGAGCTCCTTTATAATCACCCAGTTACGTTGTGACGTTTGGTAGCACACAAAGTGTTCCTCCGGCAAACGGGAGTTGCATAATCTCATAGTCATAGGAACATGTATAAGTCATGAAGAAAGCAATAGCAACATACTAAATGATCGGGTGCTAAGCTAATGTAATGGGTCATGTCAATCACATCATTCTCCTAATAATGTGATCTCGTTAATCAAATGACAACACATGTCTATGGTTAGGAAACATAACCATCTTTGATTAATGAGCTAGTCAAGTAGAGGCATACTAGTGACGTTTGGTTTGTCTATGTATTCACACAAGTATTATGTTTCCGGATAATACAATTCTAGCATGAATAATAAACATTTATCATGATATAAGGAAATAAAATAATAACATTATTATTGCCTCTAGGGCATATTTCCTTCAGTCTCCCACTTGCACTAGAGTCAATAATCTAGATTACACAGTAATGATTCTAACACCCATGGAGCTTTGGTGCTGATCATGTTTTGCTTGTGGAAGAGGCTTAGTCAACGGGTCTGCTACATTCAGATACGTATGTATCTTGCAAATCTCTATGTCTCCCACCTGGACTAGATCCCGGATGGAATTGAAGCGTCTCTTGATGTGCTTGGTTCTCTTGTGAAATCTGGATTCCTTTGCCAAGGCAATTGCACCAGTATTGTCACAAAAGATTTTCATTGGACCCGATGCACTAGGTATGACTCCTAGATCGGATATGAACTCCTTCATCCAGACTCCTTCGTTTGCTGCTGCCGAAGCAGCTATGTACTCCCCTTCACATGTAGATCCCGCCACAACGCTTTGTTTAGAACTGCACCAACTGACAGCTCCACCGTTTAATGTAAACACGTATCCGGTTTGCGATTTAGAATCGTTCGGATCAGTGTCAAAGCTTGCATCAACGTAACCATTTACGATGAGCTCTTTGTCACCTCCATATATGAGAAACATATCCTTAGTCCTTTTCAGGTATTTCAGGATGTTCTTGACCGCTGTCCAGTGATCCACTCCTGGATTACTTTGGTACCTGCCTGCTAGACTTATAGCAAGACACACATCAGGTCTGGTACACAGCATTGCATACATGATAGAGCCTATGGCTGAAGCATAGGGAACATCTTTCATTTTCTCTCTATCTTCTGCATTGGTCGGGCATTGAGTCTTACTCAATTTTACACCTTGTAACACAGGCAAGAATCCTTTCTTTGCTTGATCCATTTTGAACTTTTTCAAAACTTTGTTAAGGTATGTGCTTTGTGAAAGTCCAATTAAGCATCTTGATCTGTCTCTATAGATCTTAATGCCCAATATGTAAGCAGCTTCACCGAGGTCTTTCATTGAAAAACTCTTATTCAAGTATCCCTTTATGCTATCCAGAAATTCTATACATTTCCGATTAGTAATATGTCATCTACATATAATATCAGAAATGCTACAGAGCTCCCACTCACTTTCTTGTAAATACAGGCTTCTCCAAAAGTCTGTACAAAACCAAATGCTTTGATCACACTATCAAAGCGTTTATTCCAACTCCGAGAGGCTTGCACCAGTCCATAAATGGATCGCTGGAGCTTGCACACTTTGTTAGCTCCCTTTGGATCGACAAAACCTTCTGGTTGCATCATATACAACTCTTCTTGCAGAAATCCATTCAATGCAGTTTTGACATCCATCTGCCAAAATTCATAATCATAAAATGCGGCAATTGCTAACATGATTCAGACAGACTTAAGCATCGCTACGGGTGAGAAGGTCTCATCGTAGTCAATCCCTTGAACTTGTCGAAAACCTTTTGCGACAAGTCGAGCTTTGTAGACAGTAACATTACCGTCAGCGTCAGTCTTCTTCTTAAAGATCCATTTATTCTCAATTGCTTGCCGATCATTGGGCAAGTCAACCAAAGTCCATACTTTGTTCTCATACATGGATCCCATCTCATATTTCATGGCTTCAAGCCATTTTGCGGAATCTGGGCTCACCATCGCTTCTCCATAATTCGTAGGTTCATCATGATCTAGTAGCATGACTTCCAGAACAGGATTACCGTACCACTCTGGTGCGGATCTTACTCTGGTTGATCTACGAGGTTCAGTAGTATCTTGTTCTGAAGCTTCATGATCATCATCATTAGCTTCCTCACTAATTGGTGTAGGTGTCACAGAAACTGGTTTCTGTGATGTACTACTTTCCAATAATGGAGCAGGTACAGTTACCTCATCAAGTTCTACTTTCCTCCCACTCACTTCTTTCGAGAGAAACTCCTTTTCTAGAAAGTTTCCGAATTTAGCAACAAAAGTTTTGCCTTCGGATCTGTGATAGAAGGTGTATCCAATAGTTTCCTTTGGATATCCTATGAAGACACATTTCTCCGATTTGGGTTCGAGCTTATTAGGTTGAAGATTTTTCACATAAGCATCGCAACCTCAAACTTTCAGAAACGACAACTTTGGTTTCTTGCCAAACCATAGTTCATAAGGCGTCGTCTCAACGGATTTTGATGGTGCCCTATTTAACGTGAATGCGGCCATCTCTAGAGCATAACCCCAAAATGATAGCGGTAAATCAGTAAGAGACATCATAGATCGCACCATATCTAGTAAAGTACGATTACGACGTTCAGACACACCATTACGCTGTGGTGTTCCGGGTGGCGTGAGTTGCGAAACTATTCCGCATTGTTTCAAATGTACACCAAACTCGTAACTCAAATATTCTCCTCCACGATCAGATTGCATGAATTTTATTTTCTTGTTACGATGATTTTCAACTTCACTCTGAAATTCTTTGAACTTTTCAAATGTTTCAGACTTATGTTTCATTAAGTAGATATACCCATATCTGCTTAAGTCATCTATGAAGGTGAGAAAATAACGATATCCGCCACGAGCCTCAACATTCATCGGACCACATACATCTGTATGTATGATTTCCAACAAATCTGTTGCTCTCTCCATAGTACCGGAGAACGGTGTTTTTGTCATCTTACCCATAAGGCACGATTCGCAAGTACCAAGTGATTCATAATCAAGTGGTTCCAAAAGCCCATCAGTATGGAGTTTCTTCATGCGCTTTACACCGATATGACCCAAACGGCAGTGCCACAAATAAGTTGCACTATCATTATCAACTCTGCATCTTTTGGTTTCAACATTATGAATATGTGTGTCACTACTATCGAGATTTAATAAGAATAGACCACTCTTTAAGGGTGCATGACCATAAAAGATATTACTCATATAAATAGAACAACCATTATTCTCTGATTTAAATGAATAACCGTCTCGCATCAAACAAGATCCAGATATAATGTTCATGCTTAACGCTGGCACCAAATAACAATTATTTAGGTCTAATACTAATCTCGAAGGTAGATGTAGAGGTAGCGTGCCGATCGCGATCACATCGACTTTGGAACCATTTCCCACGCGCATCGTCACCTCATCCTTAGCCAATCTTCGCTTAATCTGTAGTCCCTGTTTCGAGTTGCAAATGTTAGCAACAGAACAAGTATCAAATACCCAGGTGCTACTGCGAGCATTAGTAAGGTACACATCAATAACATGTATATCACATATACCTTTGTTCACCTTGCCACCCTTCTTATCCGCCAAATACTTGGGGCAGTTTCGCTTCCAGTGACCAGTCTGCTTGCAGTAGAAGCACTCAGTTTCAGGCTTAGGTCCAGGTTTGGTTTTCTTCTCTTGAGTAGCAACTTGCTTGTTGTTCTTTTTGAAGTTCCCCTTCTTCTTCCCTTTGCCCTTTTTCTTGAAACTAGTGGTCTTATTGACCATCAACACTTGATGCTCCTTCTTGATTTCTACCTCCGCAACTTTCAGCATTGCGAAGAGCTCGGGAATAGTCTTATTCATCCCTTGCATATTATAGTTCATCACGAAGCTCTTGTAGCTTGGTGGCAGTGATTGGAGAATTCTGTCAATGACGCAATCATCTGGAAGATTAACTCCCAATTGAATCAAGTGATTATTATACCCGGACATTTTGAGTATATGCTCACTGACAGAACTGCTCTCCTCCATCTTGCAGCTGTAGAACTTATTGGAGACTTCATATCTCTCAATCCGGGCATTTGCTTGAAATATTAACTTCAACTCCTGGAACATCTCATATGCTCCATGACGTTCAAAACATCGTTGAAGTCCCGATTCTAAGCCGTAAAGCATGGCACACTGAACTATCGAGTAGTCATCAGCTTTGCTCTGCCAAACGTTCATAACATCTGGTGTTGCTCCAGCAGCAGGCCTGGCACCTAGCGGTGTTTCCAGGACGTAATTCTTCTGTGCAGCAATGAGGATAATCCTCAAGTTACGGACCCAGTCCGTGTAATTGCTACCATCATCTTTCAACTTTGCTTTCTCAAGGAACGCATTAAAATTCAATGGAACAACAACACGGGCCATCTATCTACAATCAAACATAAACAAGCAAGATACTATCAGGTACTAAGTTCATGATAAATTTAGGTTCAATTAATCATATTACTAAAGAACTCCCACTTAGATAGACATCCCTCTAATCCTCTAAGTGATTACGTGATCCAAATCAACTAAACCATGTCCGATCATCACGTGAGATGGAGTAGTTTCATTGGTGAACATCGCTATGTTGATCATATCTACTATATGATTCATGCTCGACCTTTCGGTCTCCGTGTTTCTAGGCCATATCTGTATATGCTTGGCTCGTCAAGTATAACCTAAGTATTCTGCGTGTGCAACTGTTTTGCACCCGTTGTATTTGAACGTAGAGCCTATCACACCCGATCATCACGTGGTGTCTCAGCACGAAGAACTTTCGCAACGGTGCATACTCAGGGAGAACACTTATTGATAATTAGTGAGAGATCATCTTAAAATGCTACCGTCAATCAAAGCAAGATAAGATGCATAAAAGATAAACATCACATGCAATCAATATAAGTGATATGATATGGCCATCATCATCTTGTGTTTGTGATCTCCATCTTCGAAGCACCGTCGTGATCACCATCATCACCGGCGCGACACCTTGATCACCATCGTAGCATCGTCATCGTCTCGCCAATCTTATGCTTCCACGACTATCGCTACCGCTTAGTGATAAAGTAAAGCATTACAGCGCAATTGCATTGCATACAATAAAGCGACAACCATGTGGCTCCTGCCAGTTGCCGATAACTTGGTTACAAAACATGATCATCTCATACAATAAAATTTAGCATCATGTCTTGACCATATCACATCACAACATGCCCTGCAAAAACAAGTTAGACGTCCTCTACTTTGTTGTTGCAAGTTTTACGTGGCTGCTACGGGCTTAAGCAAGAACCAATCTTACCTACGCATCAAAACCAAAACGATAGTTTGTCAAGTTGGTGATGTTTTAACCTTCGCAAGGACCGGGCGTAGCCACACTCGGTTCAACTAAATTTGGAGAAACTGTCACCCGCTAGCCACCTTTGTGCAAAGCACGTCGGGAGAACCGGTCTCGCGTAAGCGTACGCGTAATGTCGGTCCGGGCCGCTTCGTCCAACAATACCGCCAAACCAAAGTATGACATGCTGGTAAGCAGTATGACTTATATCGCCCACAACTCACTTGTGTTCCACTCGTGCATATAACATCAACACGTAAAACCTAGGCTCGGATGCCACTTTTGGGGAACGTAGTAATTTCAAAATTTTCCTACGCACACGCAAGATCATGGTGATGCATAGCAACGAGAGGGGAGAGTGTGATCTACGTACCCTTGTAGACCGACAGCGGAAGCGTTAGCACAACGCGGTTGATGTAGTCGTACGTCTTCACGGCCCGACCGATCAAGCACCGAAACTACGGCACCTCCGAGTTTTAGCACATGTTCAGCTTGATGATGATCTCCGGACTCCGATCCAGCAAAGTGTCGGGGTAGAGTTCCGTCAGCACGACGGCGTGGTGACGATCTTGATGTACTACCGTCGCAGGGCTTCGCCTAAGCACCGCTACAATATTATCGAGGATTATGGTGGAAGGGGGCACCGCACACGGCTAAGAATATGATCACGTGGATCAACTTGTGTGTCTAGGGGTGCCCCCTGCCCCCGTATATAAAGGAGCAAGGGGAGGAGGCCGGCCGGCCCCTATTGGCGCGCCAGGAGGAGTCCACCTCCTAGTAGGAGTAGGACTCCTACTAGGAGGGGGAAGGAAGTGGGGAGGGAGAAGGAAAGGCCCCCCCCTCTCCTAGTCCAATTCAGACCAGGGGGGAGGAGGCGTGCGGCCCACCCTGGCTGCCCCTCTCTCTCTCCACTAAGGCCCATATGGCCCATTACTTCTCCCGATAGGGTTCCGGTAACCCTCCGGCTCTCCGGTTTTCTCCGAGATCACCCGGAACACTTCCGGTGTCCGAATATAGCCGTCTAATATATCAATCTTTATGTCTCGACCATTTCGAGACTCCTCGTTATGTCCATGATCACATCCGGGACTCCGAACTAACTTCGGTACATCAAAACTTATAAACTCATAATATAACTGTCATCGAAGCCTTAAGCGTGCGGACCCTACGGGTTCGAGAACAATGTAGACATGACCGAGACACGTCTCCGGTCAATAACCAATAGCGGAACCTGGATGCTCATATTGGCTCCTACATATTCTACGAAGATCTTTATCGGTCAGACCGCATAACAACATACGTTGTTCCCTTTGTCATCGGTATTTTACTTACCCGAGATTCGATTGTCGGTATCTCAATACCTAGTTCAATCTCGTTACCAGCAAGTCTCTTTACTCGTTTCGTAATACATCATCTCGCAACTAACTCATTAGTTGAAATGCTTGCAAGGCTTATGTGATGTGCATTACCGAGAGGGCCCAGAGATACCTCTCCGACAATCGGAGTGACAAATCCTAATCTTGAAATACGCCAACCCAACATGTACCTTTGGAGACATCTGTAGAGCTCCTTTATAATCATCCAGTTACGTTGTGACGTTTGGTAGCACACAAAGTGTTCCTCCGGAAAACGGGAGTTGCATAATCTCATAGTCATAGGAACATGTATAAGTCATGAAGAAAGCAATAGCAACATACTAAATGATCGGGTGCTAAGCTAATGGAATGGGTCATGTCAATCACATCATTCTCCTAATAATGTGATCCCGTTAATCAAATGACAACACATGTCTATGGTTAGGAAACATAACCATCTTTGATTAATGAGCTAGTCAAGTAGAGGCATACTAGTGACGTCTGGTTTGTCTATGTATTCACACAAGTATTATGTTTCCGGATAATACAATTCTAGCATGAATAATAAACATTTATCATGATATAAGGAAATAAATAATAACATTATTATTGCCTCTAGGGCATATTTCCTTCAACTCCAATGTCACCACAAGTATCTGTGGGTTTGATTATATGATACGCATCACACAATCTCATATTCATCTATTCAAACCAACACAAAGAACTTTAAAGAGTGCCCCAAAGTTTCTGCCAGAGAGTCAAGATGAAAACGTGTGGCACCCCCTATCCATAAGTTCACAAGGTCATAGAACCCGCAAGTTGATCACCAAAACATACATTAAGTAGATCACGTGAATATCCCATTGTGACCACAGATAAGCACATGCAAGACATACATCAAGTGTTCTCAAATCCTTAAAGACTCAATGCGATAAGATAACTTCAAAGGGAAAACTCAATCCATTACAAGAAGGTAGATGGGGAGAAACATCATAAGATCCAACTATAATAACAAATCTCGCGGTACATCAAGATCGTGCCAAAACAAGAACGCGCGCGCGCGCAAGAGAGAGAGAGAGAGAGAGAGAGAGACAGAGAGAGAGAGAGAGAGAGAGAGAGAGAGAGAGAGAAAGAGAGATCAAACACATAGCTACTGGTACATACCCCCAGCCCCGAGGGTGAACTACTCCCTCCTCGTCATGGAGAGCACCGGGATGATGAAGATGGCCATCGGTGATGATTTCCCCCTCCGGCAGGGTGCCGGAACAGGATCCTGATTGGTTTTTGGTGGCTACAGAGGCTTGCGGCGGCGGAACTCCTGATCTAGGTTCTGTTCCGGGGTTTTCTATATTTATAGATTTTTTTTACGTCGGGAACAAGTCAGGGAGGTCCACGAGGCGACGACAAGGATGGAGGGCGCGCCCTCCACCCTTGTGAAGGCCTCGTGGCTCTTCTAGCCCAACTCTTTTGCTTCGGGGGCTTCTTCTGGTCCATAAAATATCAGCGTAAAATTTCAGCTCAATTGGACTCCATTTGATATTCCATTTTTGTAAAACTCAAAAACAAGGAAAAAAAGAAACCGGTACTAGGCTCTAGGTTAATAGGTTAGTCCCAAAAATTATATAAAATAGCATATAAATGCATATAAAACATCCAAAACAGACAATATAATAGCATGGAACAATAAAAAATTATAGATACATTGGAGATGTATCAGTGACAGACGTGCTTTCGAACGACAAAATGAAACTCCGTAACTGGGTAGTTATAAATGTAGGTTTTAGGCTTGTCTAGACCCATGTTGCGAGATATGGTCGAGCGAGATGGATTTGCCCCTCCGATCAAGAGAGATATACTCTGGGCCCCTCATATGATCTGACCAAGATAAGCATGGCCATGCGATAAGGATTATGAGATAATCCGTTTTGTGGTCGGCATCACTAGAATGAGAAAGTGTTCGGACTAGCACAAGGATGACAGACTCACCTTGAACCTGGGAGCATATATCATGTGGCAAAAAGAACAGAAGTGTGACATGCTGTACAAGTTCGCCAACCGACTTCATTGTCTACTTGGTGGTTGGCACGCCTTGCCAGAGGCCGCTACCAGCCGAGTAGGCTGGAGGCGGTCCAACCTGCGACCAAGCTGACTTGAACCTAAGGGGTCGCGCGCTTAAGGGAAGGAACATGTGAGGTTGGATCTGACTCCACGAGTCTGATGTGATCCTACTCGGACTCCGATCCAGGCCGAACAAAATTTGGGCTTTAGGATCCGTACGAAGCCCAAGTGTTGAGCCCGCGACGGATGCCTATATATAGTGGAGGTGCGACACAATCATTCGATTTATTGCTTCAACGTTGTCACTATGGCTTTGCATGTGTTGTGACCAGCCACTTCCACTCGCCATCGGCTATGTGATTGACCTAGCAGTCCGCCGCACGGGGTTCCTCCTGCATGCACGGATATCGTTAAAGGTGGTGCACTTGTGCCGCTCCGGTGAACCTGTACCTGGGTTCCGACGACCGACTGTTCGAGCGAGATCAGATGAGGAGGAGACGAACCCACGGAAGCGTTGCCCCAACTCTATTTTCGTTGCACGACATTGCGCCTCTAGTGATAACAATCAATGATCTATCTCCCGTAGCATGTTCCTGGTTGATCTGTGCGTAGGAAATATTTTATATTACAACCGATGCACCTAGCGTAGCCAACACAAGCAATGGTTAGCTTGGGTGCACATCCAGGGATGCAATTAGTCTGGCCCAAGCACAAGAAACTAGAGGCTTGGCAACGGCAAAAAGCCACCTGTACTGTAGCTACAGAAAAAAATACTTTCTCCCAAATAAGCTTACGACGTGGTTTTCTTGGCCTAATAATTCTCCAAGCCAAGACTCCAACCAAATGCTTCTTCTTGTGAGCTACATGAACATGCAAATATCATCTGGATTTTTGAGTCACGCCAGGCATCACTTTTTGCCACGCATGCAACCCTGGATGCCAACCAAATTAGCTTCAAATGCCTGTAAGGACAATATAAAAATGACACATATAACTTATTAGACAAGAATATATCTGGATGGGCTGATGTATGAGGAATAACCAAAGTTGAAATCACATATTGCTGGAGGATAAAAATCACATGTAGAATCTTTTTTTGGGCAACTGCCTTAACATAGCTGACCAAGTGAGTCAGGTCGGGGGAAGAGGATCTAACAAAAAAAGCTGCGGTTCTATCAAAGGGTCACGATGATGTGGCTTCACAAAATTGCAGAGAAATACGATAGGGGGGCTATCAATTTAGACAGAACCTCTGCTAAAAATATTTAAAATGGAAAAGAAAACCCCTTGGCCTTCGAGAAAGGGCAGTGATAGGCGCCGGCAGTCCGGCCGAACGGTTGGGCCGGACTAGCCCCAGCCGCCCGATCCCGCGACTGCGAGTCGTTCAATCCCAGCGTTGACTTCCCCTTTTCCTCTTCCTCTCCACAAAGCCCCATCGCCTGGACGTCCACCCAGCCGCCGACCGTCACCCACTCACCTGGATCTCCTCTCTTTGCCGCCCTTGCGCTGCTGGATGCGCAATCGGTTGCCGTGCTTGCCGCCGGTCGCCGCCGTCTTCTCTCATGTTTCTCGCCGGGATCCATGCATGCAGCAAAAACTCTGCCCCGTGGGATGCAGCTTCCCTCGCTGGTGATGGTTCGCGGCTCCGGCAATGCCAGTCGCTGGTTGCAGCTCTGCGTCATGCTCGCCGCCGACACTTGCAACAAAAAAAAGTTGTCAAGAAAACATATCTGTGTCGCCGCACCCTGTTGAATCATTTTGAAAATCTGGTTCCAGCAAATTGAAACTATGGTTGTAGCAAAAAATCGCTGGTACAGAAAAAACTATGGTAGTTGCAAATGACATCTCCGGTAGTAGCAAAACTCTGAGACGGTTGCAACAAAAGATAGCCATCGCCGTCGTCGACCAACACCGCCGCGGGTGGATGTAGCAAAAATTGGGTGCGGTTTCAGCAAAATCAAAACATGAATGTAGCAAAAAAATTGTCCCCAGCTCCACCAAAATCAAACATGGTTGTAGCAATAAACTCGACCGGAAAAATACATGAGATGTAGCATCTCGTGAAAAAAATGAATGTAGCAATCGTCAACGCCTGTGGTAACAAAAAGTGACAAAAGTTGCATAAAAAAACACGGTCGTCGGTCTCGTATGTCATGAAGATGGGATGTAGCAAAAAATTGACACACCGGTAGTAACAGAAAAACAGAACGATTGTAGCAAAATCGATCGCCGGTTCCAGCAAAAACACCGTGGAAGCAGATTTCGGGTAGAGGTGGGTGGTAGCAAAAACATGGGCCGGTTCCAGCAAACCAATCCATGGTTGTAGCGAAAACTCGCTGTCGACGCGCTCGATTACCTTGCAACCCGGCCATGGTAGCTAGCGCATCCGGCTGCGTCGGCCATGGAGAGCGACGCACCCAGCTGCAGGCAGCCCATGGCGATGAGCGGGCGCAACTGTGCACTCCTCCCAGCTGCTGAATCTTATAGGGATTTCTATCGTTGGGAAAAAAAAGAGAAAGAGATGGAAAGGATAGGAGACGTGGGTTACGATCTGATGGGCATCTAACGCTGCGCCTGCGACCGGCTGAACGTTTTGTCCGGCGCGCTGGCGTAAAACGTTTGGCCTCTTTTGGTTCATAGGACAGGATTATCATATGAATAGGAATTTTGTAGGAAATGAGATGACATGTATCTCAAATCCTATGAGTAGCAATAGGAAACAAGATGTCATTTGGTTGACACCAAAGGAATTTTTCCATTGAATCTAGGTTTTTTTTTATTTTCCTATGAAATGTGGAGGATAGTAATCAATCCTATGTAGGAATATGAATCAATTCCTATGAACCAAAGGGCTCTAAAGAAAAAAAATTCTATAAGATTCCCATCCTCAAGAACCAAAGAGGCCTTACCTTCGAGAAAACACGATATGTTTGTAGCCCACTCACTGGCCCCACCGGCAGTTCCCTAGGTCACGCACACTCAGGCGCACGCTGGTCGCGACGAGGGTTTCACTTGAAAGCCCAAACCGAGCAAACCCTCAAGCTCGAAAGATCGCGCGGCGCAGCAGCATCCGCCTTCCCATTCTCCTCTCCCTCCTCCCACCTCGCCGCCGCCTCCCCGTGGTCTCGTCTCTCGCCAGATCGCCATGGCATTGCACGCCCCCGTCCTCGTGCTGAGTAAGCGCCCCTCGCCCCTCGCCTCTCCCGCCCCACTCCTCCCCGCCTCCTAGGGTTTCCGCGCCTCCCCTTCCCCCGTATTTTTCCGATAGCATCTGTGTCTTCTCGCGTCTAGGTTTTCAGATAGGCAGCGCCTTGAACTCCTGGTGTCGAAGTTTACTTGATCACACGACACGAATCCACGATTTGCCTTTGCTTGTTCAGCTATATTGTTTCTTTGCTCTGATCTGATCTATGCCGTTTCTGTTTATGCGCGTTTTTTTTCTAATGTTGCGCGTTTTTGTTTCGATTTGATCAGAGGACTCGTTGAAGAGGGAATCCGGCGCCAAGGTTCAGCATGGCAACATCCAGGCCGCGAAGGTTTGTGCTCTTGAATCTTGAGCTTTGTTTCACTACGTCAGTTGGGTGGTGTTGTCGTCGTTGATGCCTCTCAGGCAGTACTCGCTAGGTCGTGGCCAATCAGCTCACTTTAGGTTGCGTGTTTTGCTGTTGAGATCACAATAGATCTGAACAAGTGGTCCTAGCCAAGATCTCAGAGTAATATGTTATATCCTTGCCCCGGGCATCACATAGGTCAGTTGTCTTATTAGCTTTATTATCTGAGGGTGTGAATGTGGGAAACCTGCAATTGATGATCTGGTTGTCTGGCAGGCCGGTTTTGGTTTGCCATTGTTTTAGCCCCACTATCAACAAGTTTTAAGTTTCTGTCTTTGCGAGGACTAGTTGATTCATTTACGTGTACTTGGGTAAATCTAATGGTTTTATGTGCAGGCTGTGTCAGACATCATTCGCACAACGTTGGGTCCTAGGTCCATGTTGAAGATGCTTCTGGATGCCAGTGGAGGTACTTAACATACTCTTAACATATTCTATACACTACGATATGCCAGCCGATGTTAAACTTTTGTCGTCCATCCGTGATACTCCCTCCGTATCAAAATATAAGACGTTTTTGTAGGCTAAACTAGCCTACAAAAACATCTTATATTTTGGTACAGAGGTAGTACTTGTTATTAAAAGTACACTATGATATCAAGCGTATCTATTGAAGAACTATGTTGGCAATAGTTCATTCTTTTTCATGTTGGATCATGGTTGCACCATTCCACTTGTTTAGCAGGCTACGTTGTTTAATGTTTCAAAAGTATGACCATGTTAATTTGCTTTGTTGATTAAATACACCAGCAGCTTTAACTTATTGTATTTTTATTTTCCTTAATTGCACAACTATCATTAAAGCACTTGGGACAGTATGATGCTCCATCTAGTTTATGAAACCATGGCAGTTGATGCAAAATGGGATGATGTTTCACAGAATATGTGCGGAGGGGTTGCTTTACACATGCCCATAGACAAATGTGTCGAGGGTAGATCCTTATGGACTGCTTGTGCTGATGGATAACCAGATCAAGCTTTTGCTCTCCACTAGGCTTTTTGTGTGGACTTTTGGCTTATTTGTGTCAAAATGTTTGCGTCTTGTACTTCTGTTTCTTATAACTTTACATCTGAAATTACTGCGAGTAATTGCTTTTTGCTTTATACTGAGAATTGTTATTTGATATAATTCATAGTCTGTTTATGTCACTCGAGTTCATTTTACATTCATGTTTGCATTACATAATTTGTTTTTACAAGGTTATTGTATCTTACTTGTTTCTTATTTTGCAGGTATCGTGGTCACTAATGACGGCAATGCTATATTACGGGAACTAGACATTGCACATCCGGCTGCTAAGGTATGTGGAATGTTTGTTTTATCTCTTTCTCTTGCTTGCGGCTTATGCGGTTAGAATTAGCTGTCAGACTGTAATGTTTGTCATGAAGTGGATGATACCATGTTCAATCTAACTCCCCCTTTTCAATCTGTGCAGTCTATGATTGAGCTAAGCCGCACACAGGATGAAGAAGTGGGAGATGGGACAACATCTGTAATTGTTCTAGGTATGATGTTTCCTTTGATGCATTCATAAATATCAAGATCATTATGTCCATGTTCTATAATTTACATAAGCATGCCATCTGAAGTCAATCAACTTTAACTGTCAATTCTCTTTGTGGTCAAACTAAGCATATGGCTACTTTGAGCTTCTTTGTAGCTAAGTACACTAACATTGTTCCCCTGTAATTGTCAATTCTGTTTCTGGTCTGTCATTATTTCTGTGTAGCTAAGTACACTAAAATTGTTGCTCTTCAAAGTTTAAGCCAGCAAGAATGACTAAAAATCAGTTTTCAATGGACAGGAAGCTTATTTGGTTTGAGACTTTATTCTTTTGTACTAACTTTTCGTCTTTTTAGCTGGTGAGATGCTCCATGTTGCAGAAACATTTATTGAAAAGAACTACCATCCCACTGTCATTTGCCGAGGTAGTTACTTGATACCAACTTTTTTTCTCTTCATTTGGTGAGTTATGTATCTGTTTTGAACCTTTTATTGTTTCTTGGTTTCAGCATACAGCAGAGCTCTTGAGGATGCCATAGCTGTCCTTGACAAAATTGCAATGCCTGTTGATGTTAATGACCGTAAGTCTGCATCCAGCATGTTGCAAACATTGTCACTGTTCTTCTGAAAATTTTGGTCCTCCTACATAGATCATGTTCTATTTTGTAATCTTATTCAATTGAGATGTACCATGATGTAGGCGAGGCAATGCTAGGGCTGGTGAAGAGCTCCATTGGTACAAAATTCACTGGCCAGTTTGGCGACCTAATTGCTGTAAGTATCACTCTTTTATGCCAAGTTGGCTACCAACTACTCCCGCCGTACCTAAATACAAGTCCTTTTAGTGATTTCAATATGGACTACATATGGAGCAAAATGGATAAATCTCACTCTAAAATCCGTCTATATACATCTGTATATTCCGCATTGAAATCTCTAAAAAGACTTATATTTAGAAATGGAGGGAGTAGATTCACTTCATGGGTTAAATTATGGATCATTTGATATCTTCTCTTGCTGTTCTTAGGACCTTGCCATAGATGCTACTACAACAGCAGGTGTAGACCTGGGTCAAGGAATGCGTGAAGTTGATATCAAGAAATATATCAAAGTAGAGAAGATTCCTGGCGGCCAGTTGGAGGACTCAAAGGTTCTTAAAGGGGTCATGTTCAATAAAGATGTTGTGGCTCCTGGAAAAATGAAAAGGAAGATCGTAAATCCACGCATCATCCTTTTGGATTGCCCTGTTGAGTACAAAAAGGGGGAAAATCAGACAAATGCCGAGTTGATGAGTGAAGAAGATTGGTAAGTGATGTCTAGATTCAAATTCTCCTGCCCATATGTATTGATCCTATTGAGTTGCTATTTGTCAGGAGTGTATAATAATTTGGTAAATATGCTATTACAGGAAGGTTCTGCTAGATATGGAGGAAGAATACATCAAGAACCTCTGTGTGCAAATTTTGAAATTCAAGCCTGACCTGGTTATCACAGAGAAAGGACTCAGTGACATGGCTATGCATTATTTAAGCAAAGCTGGTGTTAGTGCAATCCGTAGACTTAGGAAGACAGATAACAACAGGATTGCTAAAGCCTGTGGTGCAGTTATAGTTAACAGGCCAGAGGAGCTTCAAGAATCAGATGTGGGGACACGAGCTGGTCTCTTTGAGGTTAAGAAGATCGGTGATGAATTCTTTTCCTTCATTATTGAATGCAAAGATCCTAAAGCATGCACTGTTCTATTGAGGGGAGCAAGCAAGGACATCTTGAACGAGGTGGAGAGGAACCTTCAGGTATTCTTCTGCTCGTTTTGTCCTATTTAATATTTTATTTCATAGTAAGACCTGCCCTCAACCTTTCCCTTCGTTTTGCATTCACAGGATGCCATGTCTGTTGCAAGGAACATTTTGAAAAACCCGAAACTTCTACCTGGAGGTGGTGCTTCTGAATTGACTGTATCGGCAACACTAAAGCAAAAGAGTTCTTCAGTTGAAGGTGTTGAAAAGGTATGCTTCAGAAGTATTAATGCTAGCGTTTTTGAGCAATGAAGTCATTTAGGCGGAGGCCTATTAGTACACTCTCACAAGTCCACACTACCGCATTATACCGAATAAAATGTGTTTTTTTGTGTGTTTGGGGCATTGCACATATAATAGCTTTCTGCTGTTATTATCTTATGATTTGAGTATCTGATTACTTTCTGTTTGTTTTTATCAGTGGCCTTATGAAGCTGCTGCTTTAGCATTCGAAGCAATCCCAAGAACTTTGCTTCAAAATTGTGGTTTGAATGTTATTAGGACGATGACACAACTCCAGGGAAAGGTAATAACTCTTCTTGTATTTCATCTCTCCAGTGACCTTGTCAAAAAAGTTAAGGATTATAGTGAGTCAGTATTTTAGATACAGATCGTTAGGTCCTGTTTAACATGTTTTTCTTATATAGCTAGAAGTGTTGCCGGTTGAGTGTTGGACATAAGATGCGGAAATTGCTTAGCTTTAGGTTTTAGACTTTTGGATAAACCACCTTTTATAAATTGAGCCAGTTGCAAGGAGGAAAGGCTTTGGTTTGGCACTGCAATGGCTTTGATACAGTACTAAAAGCATATTTTTTGAGCTATTATGGATGATTATGTACAACAATACACATAGCTAACTGCATTCCTGAACACACTACTGCACATAACTTTCTGTGAATTTGTGCTCACAGTAAATTTAAGATTAAGCATCATTTCTCAACCCCCAAACCGGGGAGTACTTTATCTGTATAATTCTTTCTTTTTCAGTTTTAAAATATTACAAAATTTATGATACTTGTATTTTCGCTACTGCATGTTGCTTAAATTCCATTATTTTGCTCCAGCATGCGAATGGTGAAAATCCTTGGGTTGGTGTTGATGGAAGGACTGGTGATATTGTTGACATGAAAGAGCGGAAGGTAGTATTTTCACTCTGCATCACTTGTGTTGTGTGCTTGCACGTCTAAGCACCACACTTTTTTGTTGTTGCTGTAGATCTGGGATTCTTACAGCGTGAAGGCACAGACGTTCAAGACAGCGATCGAGTCTGCTTGCATGCTTCTAAGGATTGACGACATTGTCAGTGGAATCAAGAAGAAGCAGGCTCCTGGCTCTGGTGCTCCCAAGCAACCCCAGATTGAAACGGGTGAAGATGCGGACACTGAACAGATGATCCCGGAGTAGAACTACTTGTGCTGCTGGAGTGAGCCTGCACCGGCGATGTTATCTACCGAAGCTAGAAAAGTGCGCCCGCGGAGCAGAATGTTTTATTAACACGTGAATGGCGTCGCCTGGTTGCATTTCTTGAATGTTTGATGGTGGCCAGGCCTCCAGGGTCGTCTAGTATTAGTTTGGATTGTAGCTTTTTCATATGTTCTTATGATGAGGAGTGTGCGGGTTTCAGTTGTGTATCTGTATCAGCGTTTTGGAATCTGACTGTTGCATGGAAGGTTGCTGTCCGTTTTTGTTTTTGGACTTTGTACTGAACGGATATCAGAACCTGAATTTAACAGCAAAACTAGCTTTCTGACGCCGTCAGTTTTGTTTTATTATTATAGAAAGACGATGCCGGTTTGTCGATGCTGATGTGGCACTACCTGAATTTCTCCATTCTTCCCCCCTCCCGCTTTATTATTCTATTCAACTCAAAGTTCTACCATGCACTAAAAAAAACCTCTGCACAAAAATCTTAAAAATGTTTAACAAAAATCAAAACAATTCCATCTTTCTGGCCATAAAAATACATATCAAGCCGAATTGTGAAACAGATATAAAGATCGTGTCAAAGTTCATATCTTGCCGTATATATAGTATTTATTTGATTTGGCAATTTGTAGTTTTGACATAATGTTTGTCCAATTTTGACAACATAGAGAATGGAGAAACATAATACTATCTTTTGGTAAACACACCGAAATGCGTCCCCCAATGGATGAACCCTGACAAAAATGAACCTTTACAAATATAGATATAGAAATAGTTCATTTTGCTTATCTGGCTTGAAAACCGTTTAACCTACATTATCAAGTTCTAATTCCGGAGTATATTAAGCCCCTTGCATATCGTCACAACACAAAATAAGGCAATATAGGATGTGGCAAAGAAAAGTATACTGTGGCTCACTTCCTCCTAGCTGTCTAGGAGAAGAAGTGTGAAAAAGGGGATAGATGATTTACATAGGAGAGAAACGATAAGATGGTAATAGATTTTGCGTGAAATCCGTGCGCCGCCGAGTGGGGTATGGTGAATAAGCTGTGTTTGTGTTTGCCGCGAGATGCTTATCTTTTTGCATTTTGTATAGAAAACTCATTACTTTACTAATTGTGACGAATCCATTGTTTTTCGTGAGATGCATACCTTCGATGCAGTGGGACCGTTAACATAAAGATAGCTTGAAAGTCAAAACAAATACTACCAATCTTTATTTATAAAGGCAAAAGCACATATAAGAAGCATTTCAAGTCAAAGTGCGAAATATATTGTTTCCCACAAAAAAGTGTGAAATATATTAAGCCTCTGAGGCACAACTCGAAATATTGAAGTCTTTTTTTTAAAGAATCACTAGGTTTTTCTAGGAAAAAAAGGGTTTTTTTCTAGGCCAAAGAAAAAGAAAAGGAAAGAAACCCAGCAGTATATCTGTTTGAATTTGGTGGCGCTCCATTGGGCAGATTGGCGGTTTTGACGTCATATCTGCGCCGGATATCCGATATATATGGCGATGTAGACCTGGAGGACGGCGAGACCTGGGTGGGAGCAAAGGCATTTTTTTTCCGAGAAGAAGAAGACCCGTCCAACCCTTGCTTCTCTCCCCATCCCCCACCCCCACCCCCCAAGTCGATATGCCTCCCAGACGCAAACCCCAACCGTCGGCGAAGAAACCCCTGCGCCGCTCCGGAAGGGTCAATTCCACCGCGGCCATGGCCGATTCCGCCGATCCAACCCCGTCCCCGCCGCCGCTGGAAGCCTCCCCCGCCGCCGCCAAGCCCGTCTCCGTCGATCCGGCCCCGGAGTCGGCCTCCCCCGCCGCCAAGCCCGTCTCTGCCGATCCGGCCCCGGAGGCGGCCACCCCCGCCGCCGCCGCCAAGACCGTCTCCGCCGATCCGGCCCCGCACCAGGCCCCGGAGGCGGCCACCCCCGCCGCCGCCGCCGGGTCCGATCTGGACGGCCCGCCCCGGAGATCCGCCACCGCCGGCAAGCTCAAGAAGCCCTTCACCGACAAGCTCCGCGCCGCCGCGGAGGAGCGCCTCGCGCGCATCCCTGTCGACCTCCGCCTCCGCCCGCTGGACCCCCCGCCGCCCTCCATCTCCAACCACGAGGCCGCCCTCCGCGCCCTCGGCCTCCTCGACTTCGCGCGGTTTGACCCCGGATCTGAGCCCCCGCGCCCCGACCTCGTCGCGCAGCTCATCGCCTATTACGACCGGATTAATCAGCGCAGCTTCGTCTGGGACACCCGCGTCGGCCTCAACCGCTCCGAATTGGCCATCGCCTTCTCCCTCCCCAAAAAGCCAGTCGGGCCGCCCGCCCCGCCCCGAGGGATCAAAACCGCGGCCTTGGTCTCCGCCGCCCAGGAGTTCATGCGCGTCTGCATCCATCCCTGGTTCACGGATTGCGCACTGTCGCAGGAGGTGGCCGGGGCGGAACAGACTGTGAAGGACGGGTCACCGCATAAGGTTAACTGGGGCGGCATCATCTGGGGTATCATCGAGAAGGAGATTCACGAGCTGCCCGAGAGGGGTGATGGGGTGTGCCAATACGGCGCGTATCT
The DNA here is from genome assembly GCF_002162155.2 of Triticum dicoccoides. Lineage (NCBI taxonomy): Eukaryota > Viridiplantae > Streptophyta > Magnoliopsida > Poales > Poaceae > Triticum > Triticum dicoccoides. The sequence continues at coordinate 518,139,701 of NC_041392.1, read as the reverse complement.
TCAGCGGCTCATCCGGGTGCAGAAGCCGCTGCTGTTTGAGCTGCCGCAGAAAGAGGAGGCGGGGAAGCTTGTTCAGATGGTGTCTTCTGATTTAGTTAAGGACGAGCGGGATGGAGACGCAGATGCCAGGAACAAGGGCTTGCAGGAGGTGGAGCCTAGAGATGCAGATGCGGATGCGAGCAGCAAGGGCCTGAAGGAATCTGAGTTAGAGGGTGTGAGTCTGACCAGCAATAGCTTGGATGAATCGGGGCCCGCAGATGCTGATGCTAGTGGTAATGACTTGAAGGAGTTGGAGTCTGGGGATGTGAGGCGCAACATCTTGGAGGAATCAGAGACAGCAGGTGTGGATTTGAGGAGCAATGATTTGAATGAGTCTGGGGATGTGACCAAGATATTGGAGGAATCTGAGACAGCAGCTGTGGATTTCAGGAGCAATGACTTGAATGAGTCTGGGAATGCGAGGAGCAACATCTTGGAGGAACCAGAGACAGAAGGTTCGGATTTGAGGAACAATGACTTAAAGAAGTCAGATTCTGGGGATGCAGGGAGCAAGAGCATGGATGAATTGGCGGATGTGGATGCTAATGCAATGAGCAAGTCACAGGATACATCAGTGGTGGCTGATGGGGATGCAAAGGGCATGGGCTCGGATGTTGAGATGGAGTCAGGGGATGCTGATGCTAATGCAGGGAGCAAGTCACCGGATACATCTAAGGTGATGGATGAGGATGCTAAGGGCTTGGATGTCGAGATGGAGTCAGGCGATGTGGATGCTAATGCAGGGAGCAAGTCACTGGATACATCAAGGGTGATGGATGAGGATGCAAAGGGATTGGATGTTGAGATGGAGTCAGGGGATGCAGATGCTAATGCAGGGAGCAAGTCACTGGATTCATCGAAGGTTATGGATGAGGATGCAAAGGCCTTGGATGTCGAATTGGAGTCGCAGGCTATTGATCCTAATGCAAGCAATAATTCGCCGGATACATTTAAGGTGGTTAATGAGGATGCAAAGGTCATGAGTTTGGATGTCGAATTGGAGTTAGGGGATGCAGATGCTAATGCAAGGAACAAGTCACCAGATACATCAAAGTTGGTGTATGAGGATGTAAAGGTGGACATGGATGCTAATGCAAGCAGCAACAAACTGGAGACACCCAATGTGGCGGATGAGGACGGCAAATTGCTGTTCGGGGGTGTGGATGCTAGTGCAAGCAGCAATACACTGGAGCCACCAAATGTGGCTGATGAGGATGATGAATTGCAGTTGGGGGATGTGGAGAGATTGGAGACATCAAAGGTGGCGGATGGGGATGTAAAGGGCATGAGCTTGGAGCAATCAAAGGCAGGGGATGCCATGGTGCTGGAGGAAGCTGTAGCTCCTACACATGAAACGAATGCTGTGAATGGTGAGGTTTTGGCAGACTTTGCATGGGAGGAAGATGAAGACACAATTGTGGGTGCAGCAGAGAAGGATGCATGCCCATCGCCGGAGGTGGAACTGTTGACACAGGAGAAAGTGCTAGTAGGGCCAGAGGAGGATGAGGAGGCAGAAGAGGAAGAGAAGGATGAGGCAGGGTGGAGCTCTGCCAATGATGACGATGACAGTATGGATGTCGAAGATAATGTATCTGTCCAAAATCTGGATACTGATAATGAGGAGGCGGAGGAGTCAGAGCATGATGCATTTGAGGGGTGTAGTGGTGGAGTGGAGATGAACTGGGGTATTGGGGATGACAAGGGGGGCGAGGGGACGACGCATTGTTTACAGCAATGTGATTTTCCAGGGGTGGAGTTTGAGAATTTGAATAAAGGGAATGTTGGGATGAGGGATGGTGTGAGCTTTGATGATGGATTCAAAATGGGTTCCTTGCATGGGATGGAGTCAAACCTCCTCCAGGCTATGAACTCAGATCCTGCGACATACAATGGCACGGAGAATGCACATGACCTGTCCTCTGGAAATTTCTTGGCTATGGGGGCTGATGCACATAAGAATGGAGTGGACCTGGGGACTGGCAATTCATTTTTCTTTGGCAATAATAATGGGAAGAGGCACGTTGAGGATATTGATGATGGGTACAATGACCAGATGCAAACACAACAGCAGTTTCTGCAGGGCAATCAACATAAGCGGATGCGGAACTCCAGCAGTAGTGTACCACCTGGATCAGCATTCTTCAATGCAAATTATTCAGAACCCATACAGAACTTATTGGTCAATGCCAGCATGTTATACGAACAGAAAGAGAGAGAGATTCAAGAGGCGCTGTCACAGAAGCAATTTATGGCTAACTTGCTGCAGGAGAAGGAAGCAATTATCCACTCACTAAACTCTGCCAGGTTTGAGCAAGAGAATAAGTTGCAAGCAAAGCTTAGGTGCTTTGAGCATGATCTGAATGTGATGGGTCAGTTGGTCAGTGGGTATAAGAGGGCTTTGAAACAGAGTTATGCTTCTTTCAATGAGTACAGGAAGAAGTTCCCTTCTAACGAGTTCCATTATCGTGATGTTCCTAATGGTGGCGGTCTTGTCCTTAGCGTCAGGGAGTTGGAGAGGGAGTTGGAGAGGAAACGGTGTGAGGAAGAGCAGCAGAAAATTGCTGCAGCAAATGAGATGATTGGAAATTTCAAGCTTGAATGGCTTTCAAAGCCTGATGATTGGGAAGATCGCATCAACCTTTTGTGGCGCAAAACTGAAGGGCTGGCTCGGGAGCTTGATCTTCTCAAGGAAAAAAGAAAAGCAAAGCTTGCAGCCCTTGCTAGGGAAGAATGAGTTCTCTGATAGTTAGAGGTACATGGATTACCTACTTTCTTAAGTCCGTGTACTGTGATTAAATTGAGTGGTTAGGAGATAAACTAGTTTCTTGTATTATGTAGGAATCGAAATGGTGGTTAGTAGACTGTCCTGTTTTCTATATGGTTGGGCAATTCTTGTTTAGTTTATGTATTCAAACTTTCTGTATGGTTGGGTTATCTTTGGGCCAGTAGGATGCTAAGCTACTGTTGTGAAGCTTTTTTTCTTGTAGATAACATGGCATCACTTAATTAACAAACTACTAGAATAGTTAGCGAAACTAGTAGGATCAATAATGAAATAATCCACTTAACTCACCTTATTTTCTTTGGTGGTACTTGCCATTATTCTTGCACACAACTTGGAATCATCAGGTTTTTTCTAGCTTGGTTGAGCAGATTGTGCTCTATTGATTTGTAGAAACATAATACGGAGTAACATTTCAGGTTAACATATAACACACACACACACACACACACACACACACACACACAACTAAGAAGGCAGGATTTATCAAGTGGCCTTGTGGGGCTCCAGTTTCATGTATGATAGTTAGCCTAGGATCATTCAGATCGCAAATATCCATGTTGATTATGGTTTTTGTCTTGTTATCAGAACATGCTTTGTACTTGCTTGTTTATTATCATGTTACGGTATATATGTCTGTACTGAAAACTGGGATCTTTATGGCAGGTTCTAATGTGAAGATGGAGAGCTCTCTTGGATGTTTGATGTCAACAGCGAGACATGGGATTGGCGGCAACTGTGGCTAGCTCGTCGTGCATTGTAGACTGTAGCGAAGAAGGCATAATTCCAGCTGTAAATCGAATGTTTTGTCATCCAAGGGCGTTCTAGTGACCAGTACTAGTGCTTACTGGGTGGTGCCAGGTTAATCTTATATGTGTAGAACAGTTCACATAGTGTCTTACATTTGCATCCAACTTTGCGTGCTCGGTAGTTGATTTATACCTTATTTTGCATATTGGAAGCTAACGGAGTATATTAGGCATTCCCTTGGTTCTGGTTGCAAGTGATGTCAATGTTTGCTCTTCTCCTTCTGGATGTTGCAGGTATATGAATTTCTTGCTTCTCTCACATGAAATTGAGGTTCGTTCTTGTGACAGCTTGAACCTATTGATTCATGCTGTAACTGACAGTTGCCAACCCATGTTCCAACACAGATTGTCTCTGCTATAGTGGCAGCAAACCTGTTTGGTAAATCTTACAGTAGTCCCGAAATGCTCTTAGTTGTGCTCAGTTTGAACTTAGAAGCATTGTTATTTGGGTAGGCACGAGAGTAGTAGCGCACAGGTTGTGAAAAATCTCTGATGTGCCAACAGCTGCAGTGATCTAAGCTGCAATAATCTTCGGTTCGCATTATTTACATTCTTAAAAGATGAAGCATGTTTCTTGAAACTGATTACTGACCCAACACTTGAGTACAAGTTGGTTCTAGGTCCGCCTGCTTACCCCTTCCCGTCTACTAGTGGATTCGATCACTCGTTCCGTTCGTCCATTTACCTCTACTTCACGAGAGTCACACACTTGTAGTATATCGCTTGTTCCGCTATGTACCGCAATGCTTTGAAACACGAGATTTTATTCTTTGAAACACTAGATTTTCCAGATGCAGGAATCGAACTGTTGCCTATGAAATCGCAGTTCCATTACATTCTTAATTAGCAGCCCTCAGCCGTGTCTTACAGTTTTGCCCTCTTCCGCTGTTGTTTATCAGCGGATCTGACAGGCATAAGTCTATATTATTTCCTACAACAATTCTGATCTTTGACATGTTTTACATGTATTTATTTTCCAAACTGAAAAGCTAACCGACGGACGTTCGCTACAAGGGTTGGTATTTGTGAACGTTTTCCTCGCAGTTTTATTGTATCGGAGCTGACTGTTTCTTCAGAACTGCACGCTATTTTCTAGGCAGATGACAGTTCTGAAACTTCTCCCCAGAAATGTCACGCAATTCTGAAGAAACTGTCACCCTGACAAAACTAAAAATACCATCAAAATGTTTATAAATGTAACCCCTTTTAGCGAACAGTCGCCAGATAAGAGAAATATATATATTCTCTTCGTCCGAAAATACTTGTCATCAAAATGAATAAAAAGAGATGTATCTAAAACTAAAATATATCTATATACATCCACTTTTCTTTATTTTGATGATAAGTATTTTCGGATGGAGGGAGTAAGAACAAGTGCACAGCTCAATTTGTCTTTCATAAGTTTCAGTTCACAACCTCTTTTTCACGCGCATATTTCAACGCTCACTCCCACAGGCACAGGGGGCTGTACACCTGCTCAACGGCGGAGACCTCACCATAGGTGTAGTAGGATGGTTCCCTGAACTCGTACCCTGCCACGAAGCCCTCGCCGTCGACGTACCAGCCGCCCATGTCGCTGCCCATCACCGGCGGCACCTCCTCCCAGTACTCCAACGGCAGCACGGCGGCCAACGACGGCGCCTCGGCCCCCAGGCTACCGCCCAGCTCCGACAGCATCTCCTCCAGCTCCCCGTCGTCGTAGTCCCTCATCGGCCCGTCCGCCGTGCTCTCGCCGTCCTCCGCCGCAGCGGGCGCCGGCGCCGCTGCGACGCCGAGCTCGGCTTCGAGGGACCGCATGACGCGCCTCAGCCGGTCCTCGGCGGCCTCTGGCGCCTGGTCGGCGGCCGCCGGCGTGTCCTCCAGCAGCTCCATCAGGAAGGCCCCGCAGGCGACGTCGGGCTGCCGGCTGCCGACGTAGCAGAACTCCTGCGCGTCGCCGGCGCCACCGACTCGCAAGCTCTGGCGATCCATTTATGAGCTGCTGCACGAAGTTTTTCTTTATGCGGTGTTGATCATTGCGGTGCCTAATGGCGGGAAGGACGTGGGCTTTATATACAGCGTCGGACGCGGCCACGAAGGGGTCGAGTTGAGGGGAATGGTAGTGTGCATGTCGCGTGTATTATTGCTGCACACTTGTTCCCCATGTGCAACTGACTTGAGACTCGATGCACTCCAAACGTCGCTTTTCCTAGGTTGCTTTCTAGCTTTACCAAGAGAATTTTATTTTGTGGCACCTCTCACCACTTTCCAAGGCGAGGAAGTCCGATATTTTTTTCTTTGCGGGGAGACTAACTTTTTTTTACGAGAAAATTTCTCATCTATTCATCTTCAATCATGGCAGTATAACGAATACCAGAAATAATAGAAATTACATCCAGATCCGTAAATCACCTAGTGACGACTACCAGCACCGAAGCGAGCCGAAGGCGCGTCGCCGTCATCGCCCCTCCATCACCGGAGTCGGGCACAACTTGTTGTAGTAGACAGTTAGTAAGTCATCGTGCTAAGCCCCTGTAGGACCAGCGCACCAGAACAACAACAACCGCCGCAAATGAAGAATAACGTAGATCAGAAAGATCCAATCCAAAGACACACGAACGTAGACGAATAACAACGAGATCCGAGCAAATCCATCAAAGATAGATCCGCCGGAGCACACCTCCACACGCCCACCAACGGTGCTAGACGCACCGTCGGAATGGCGGCTGGGCTGGGAGACCTTTATTCTATCTTCAGGGATCCGCCGCCGTCTCGTCTTCCTGAGCAGGACACGAACCCTAGCAAAACTGAAAGAAACGACTAAAGACGGAGCCCTCTTGTCGGCCCTTGCAGAGATCCACCGCGCCCCCATGGCCCTAGGGCCACCGGAGAGAAGGCGGACCTGCGACGGCGCCGGCGGGAGGCAAAAACCCTAGTTTTTTTGTGGAGGAGGCGGCGGCTAGCGGGGATAATAATGTTGACCCCTAAATTTTCCCTACATCCGTCCATGGACATGGATGCGAGAACGGGCCATCCAGTGCTATCCCCATACAATTCAAATAGGGTGTTAATAGACCGAACGAAATTCATGCAAACAGGCTGATTTTTATATAAATCGAAGCACATTCATTACAATTCAGACATTTTTCATTAAAAAATGTCGGACCTAAACCTACCTACTGCGTTGCCCGTGGTCCACTTCCTTTGTATTCCGCATTGGCGGCCACGTTCTCCTTTTGCCATCTCCATGAGCGGTGGCGGGGTTCAAGACCCGCAAAGTGAAGGTGCGGTCTTGGGCGAGCAAGAGTAGAACATGTGGAAGACGGACTGACCCACTTGGGCATAATGCCCTGCCACCTCCCATGCCCTACTCACCCCCGGGGCTGCCTCGCTTGCGTGCTCATCATAGATTTGGCCCTTCGTCAGCCGGTGCTGCTCCAGGAGGAACATATTGTACCACTGCTACTCCTCCGCTTGTCGGAATGCCGATATAGGAGCCGGCGCAGGCTCCTCCTCCTCCGCCATGGCGGCGTTAAAGTGCGTCGGCACCTACTCCATGGTCAGCCGACATGCACAGGCGCGGGGTCCTACACAGTGCCATCGTCGGAGCCTGTCTTCATCATAGGTCGTCATCGAAGATCTCGGGCAAGCTGGCCAGCATGCCGTGGCAATCCGCCTGGCGTAGCAGGTTTGCCAAGAGGCTGCAAGGGCGACACCTCGTGCTTCTGCTCCAATGTCAGGTTCTCCCACATAGCTCTAGAGCTTACGGTCATCGTGAATGTGGTGCAAGGGAGGAGGATGTGAAGCGGATGTGCTGTGGTGTGGAGTTGATCCGGGTGTGTCCGCCTTTTAGTAGTGGATTTTGATGAGCCAAGGGTTCGGGTGCGTTAATGCGCGGTGTCGGAATTGGTTCCTCGGCCTACGAGCCTACTTAATGGTAGGAAACAGTCAGAGGGGCATTGAACGGGCATGGCAGATACCCGTCTTGTTCCGTATGGTAAATGTCTCTCCGGCATTGAATAGGCGTGGACATCGGGGACGTGGCGCGGCCGGCATGTCGCTTCAATGCCGATGCCAACGAGAGGCCGCACTCGCTCTGGGCTAATGATAAGCCACAAGTATAGGGGATCGCAACAGTTTTCGAGGGTAGAGTATTCAACCCAAATTTATATATTCGACACAAGGGGAGCCAAAGAATATTTGAAGGTATTAGCAGCTGAGTTGTAAATTCAACCACACCTGGAGATTAATTATCTGCAGCAAAGTGATCAGTAGCACAGTAATATGACAGTTTTGATAGTAATGGTAGCAACAACAGTAACGTTAATAGTGATAGCAGTAGTTTTGTAGCAAGTGTAATAGTAACGATAGCAGTAATAACTTAGCAAGAACAATATAAGATAAATTCGTAGGCATTGGATCGATGACTTGTTGGATGATATTCATCAATAGACAATTATAACCTAGGGCGATATGACAGTAGCTCTAGTTCATCAATATAATGTAGACATGTATTCCGTAAATAGTCATACGTGCTTATGGAAAGAACTTGCATGACATCTTTTGTCCTACCCTCCCGTGGCAGCGGGGTCCATTTAAAGACTAAGGGATATTAAGGCCTCCTTTTAATAGAGAACCAAAGCAAAGCATTAACACACAATGAATACATGAACTCCTCAAACTACGGTCATCACCGGGAGTGGTCCCGACTATTGTCACTCCGGGGTTGCCGGATCATAACACGTAGTAGGTGACTATAACTTGCAAGATCGAATCTAGAGCATGGATATAATGATGATAACATAAATGGTTCAGATATGAAATCATGGCACCCGGGCCAAAGTGACAAGCATTAAGCATGACAAAGCCATAGCAACATCAATCTTAGAACACAGTGGATACTAGGGATCAGGCCATAATAAAACTAACTCGATTACATGATGAATCTCATCCAACTCCTCACCGACCAGCGAGCCTACGAAGGAATTACTCACCCGTTGGGAAGCATCATGGAATTGGCGATGGAGAAGGGCTGGTGATGACAAAGAATGAAGACCCCCCTCTCCGGAGCCTCAAACGGACTCCAGATCTGGCCTCTCGATGAAGAACAGGAGGTGACGGCGTCTCCGTCTCGTGGATCGCGATAATTCTTTCTCTCTGATTTTGTTCTCCGAATATGTGATTTTTGTTGGGGAACGCAGTAATTTCAAAAAATTTCCTACGCACACGCAAGATCATGGTGATGCATAACAACGGGAGGGAGAGTATCGTCTACGTACCCTTGTAGAGCGTAAGCGGAAGCGTTATGACAACGCGGTTGATGTAGTCGCACGTCTTCACGACCGACCGATCTAGTACCGAAGATACGTCACCTCCGCGATCTGCACATGTTCGGCTCGGTGACGTCCCGTGAACTCATGATCTAGTAGAGCTTAGAGGGAGAGCTTCGTCAGCACGACGACATGATGATGGTGATGATGTTGCTACTGGAACAGGGCTTCGCCTAAGCACCGCTACGATTTTACCGAGGTGGATTATGGTGGAGGGGGGCACCGCACACGACTAAAGATCAATGATCAACTTGTGTGTCCATGGGGTGCCCCCCGTGTATAAAGGAGTGGAGGAGGGGGCCGGCCTCTCTAGCCGCGCCCCAAGGAGTCCTACTCCCACCGGGAGTAGGATTCCCCCTTCCCTTTGTTGGTTCTAGGAGAGAAGGAAGGGGGAGGAAGAAGGAAGGAA
>NC_041392.1:518061971-518129810 GCF_002162155.2 Triticum dicoccoides | reverse complement strand
GGGGGGGGCGCTCCCTCCTTTGCTTCTTTTCCCTCTCTTCCAATAAGGCCCAATAAGGCCCATATACCTCTCGAGGGGTTCCGGTAACCTCCCGGTGCTCCGGTATACTCCCGATTTCACCCGGAACCATTCCGATGTCCAAACATAGGCTTTCAATATATCGATCTTTATGTCTCGACCATTTCAAGACTCCTCGTCATGTCCGTGATCAAATCCGGGACTCTGAACTACCTCCAGTACATCAAAACACACAAACTCGTAATACCGATCGTCACCGAACGTTAAGCGTGCGGACCCTACGGGTTCGAGAACTATGTAGACATGACCGAGACATGTCTCCGGTCAATAACCAATAGCAGAACCTGGATGCTCATATTGGTTCCTACATATTCTACGAAGATCTTTATCGGTCAAACCGCATAACGATATACGTTGTTCCCTTTGTCATCGATATGTTTACTTGTCCGAGATTCGATCGTCAGTATCTCAATACCTAGTTCAATCTCGTTACCGGCAAGTCTCTTTAACCTTTCCGTAATGCTACATCCCGTAACTAACTCATTAGCTACATTGCTTGCAAGGTTTATAGTGATGTACATTACCGAGAGGGCCCAGAGATACCTCTCCGACAATCGGAGTGACAAATCCTAGTCTTGATCCATGCCAACTCAAAAAAAACCACCAGAGACACCTCTAGAGCACCTTTATAATCACCCAATTACATTGTGACATTTGGTAGCATACAAAGTGTTCCTCCGGTATTCGGGAGTTGCATGATCTCATAGTCATAGGAACATGTATAGTTATGAAGAAAGCAATAGCAACAAACTAAACGATCATCGTGCTAAGCTAACAGATGGGTCAAGTCAATCACATCATTCTCTAATGATGTGATCCCGTTAATCAAATGACAAATCATGTCTATGGTTAGGAAACATAACCATCATTGGTTCAACGAGCTAGTCAAGTAGAGGCAAACTAGTGACACTCTGTTTGTCTATGTATTCACACATGTACCAAGTTTCTGGTTAATACAATTCTAGCATGAATAATAAACATTTATCATGATATAAGGAAATATAAATAACAACTTTATTATTGCCTCTAGGGCATATTTCCTTCAGTCTCCCAGTTGCACTAGAGTCAATAATCTAGTTCACATCGTCATGTGATTTAACACCAATAGTTCACATCTTTATGTGATTAGTTCACATCTCCATGTGACTAACACCCAAAGGGTTTACTAGAGTCAATAATCTAGTTCACATCGCTATGTGATTAACACCCAAAGAGTGATCATGTTTTGCTTGTGAGAGAAATTTAGTCAATGTGTCTGCCACATTCAGAGCCATATGTATTTTGCAAATTTTCTATGTCTAAAATGCTTTGCATGGAGCTACTCTAGCTAATTTCTCCCACTTTCGATATGTATCTAGATCGAGACTTAGAGTCATCCAAATCGGTGTCAAAGCTTGCATCGACGTAACTCTTTACGATGAACTCTTTGTCACCTCCATAACTGAGAAACATTTCCTTATTCCGCTAAGGATATTTTTGACCGCTGTCCAGTGATCCACTCCTGGATCACTATAGTACCCTATTGCCAAACTTATGGTGAGGTACACAATAGGTCTGACACACAACATAGCATACTTTATAGAACCTATGACTGAGGCACATGGAATGACTTTTCATTCCCTTTCTATTTTCTGCCGTGGTCGGGTTTTGAGTCTTTACTCCACTTCACACCTTGCAACACAGGCAAGAACTCCTTCTTGACTTTTCCATTTTGAACTACTTCAAAATCTTGTACAGGTATGTACTCATTGAAAATATATCAAGTGTCTTAATATATCTCTATATATCTTGATGCTCAATATGTAAGTAGCTTCATCGAGGTCTTTCTTTGAAAAACTCTTTTCAAACACTCCTTTATGCTTTCCAGAAAATTCTACATTATTTCTGATCAATAATATGTCATTCACATATACTTATCAGAAATGCTGTAGTGCTCCCACTCACTTTCTTGTAAATACAGGCTTCACCGCAAGTCTGTATAAAATCATATGCTTTGATCACTTTATCAAAGTATATATTCCAACTCCGAGATGCTTGCACCAGTCCATAGATGGATCGCTGGAGCTTGCACACTTTGTTAGCACCTTTAGGATTGACAAAACCTTCTTGTTGCATCATATACAACTCTTCTTTAAGAAACCCATTAAGGAATGCAATTTTGACATCCATTTGCCAGATTTCATAAAATGTGGCAATTGCTAACATGATTCGGATAGACTTATCTCATCGTAGTCAACATCTTGAACTTGTCGAAAACCTTTTGCGACAATTCGTGCTTTGTAGATAGTAACACTACTAACAGTGTCCGTATTCCTCTTGAAAATCCATTTATTCTTAATGGCTCACCGATCAACGGGCAAGTCAATCAAAGTCCATACTTTGTTCTAATACATGGATCTCATCTCAGATTTCATGGCTTCAAGCCATTTCATGGAATCTGAGCTCATCATCGCTTCCTCATAGTTTGTAGGTTTGTCATGGTCAAGTAACATGACCTCTAGAACATGATTACCGTACCACTCGGGTGAGGAATGTATTCTGGTTGACCTACGAGGTTCGGTAGTAACTTGATCTGAAGTTTCATGATCATCATCATTAACTTCCTCACTAATTGGTGTAGGAATCACTAGAACTGATTTCTGTGATGAACTACTTTCCAATTTGGGAGAAGGTACAATTACCTCATCAAGTTTTACATTCCTCCCAATCACTTCTTTTGAGAGAAACTTCTTCTCTAGAAAGGATCCATTCTTAGCAACAAATATCTTGCCTTCGGATCTGTAATAGAAGGTGTACCCAACCATTTCCTTTGGGTATCCTATGAAGACGCATTTCTCCGATTTGGGTTCGAGCTTATCAGGTTGAAACTTTTTCACATAAGCATCATAACCCCAAACTTTAAGAAATGACAGCTTAGGTTTCTTGCTAAACCACAATTCATATGGTGTCGTCTCAACGGATTTAGATGGTGCCCTATTTAACGTGAATGCAGCTGTCTCCAATACATAACCCCAAAACAATAGTGATAAATCGGTAAGAGACATCATAGATTGCACCATATCTAATAAAGTACGGTTATGACGTTCGTACACACCATTACGCTGTGGTGTTCCAGGTGGCGTGAGTTGCGAAACTATTCCTCATTGTTTCAAATGAATACTAAACTTGTAACTCAAATATTCTCCTCCACGATCAGATCGCAGAAACTTTATTTTCTTGTTACGATGATTTTCCACTTCACTCTAAAATTCTTTGAACTTTTCAAATGTTTCAGACTTATGTTTCATCAAGTAGATATACCCATATCTGCTCAAATCATCTGTGAATATCAGAAAACAACGATAACCACCGCGAGCCTCAACACTCATCGGATTGCACACATCAGTATGTATTATTTCCAATAAGTCAGTTGCTTGCTCCATTGTTCCGGAGAACGGAGTTTTAGTCATCTTGCCCACAAGGCATGGTTCGCAAGCATCAAATGATTCATAATCAAGTGATTCCAAAATCCCATCAGCATGGAGTTTCTTCATGCGCTTTACACCAATATGACCTAAACGACAGTGCCACATATAAGTTGCACTATCATTATTAACTTTGCATTTTTTGGAGTCAATATTATGAATATGTGTATTACTACGATCGAGATTCAATAAACCATTCACCTTGGGTGTATGACCTCAGAAGGTTTTATTCATGTAAATAGAATAACAATTATCCTTGACTTAAATGAATAACCGTATTGCAATAAACATGATCCAATCATATTATGCTTTACGCAAACACCAAATAACATTTATTTTAGGTTCAACACTAATCCCGAAGGTAAAGGGAGTGTGCGATGGTGATCTTATCAACCTTGGAATCACCTCCAACTCACATCATCACCTCGCCCTTAACTAGTCTCTGTTTATTTTGCAACTCCCGTTTCGAGTTACTACTCTTAGTAACTGAACCAGTATCAAATACTGAGGTGTTGTTATAAACACTAGTAAAGTACACATCAATAACATGTATATCAAATATATACTTTCGTTCACTTTGCCATCCTTCTTATCCACCAAGTATCTAGGGCAGTTCTACTTCCAGTGACCATCTTTTGTAGTAGAAGCACTCAGTTCCAGGCTTGGGTCTAGCTTTGAGCTTCTTCATGGGAGTGGCAACTTGCTTGCCTTTCTTCTTTGAAGTTCCTCTTTCTTTCCCTTTGCCCTTTTCTTGAAACTAGTGGTCTTGTTAACCATCAACACTTGATGCTATTTCTTGATTTCTACCTTCACCGATTTCAGCATCGCGAAGAGCTTGGGAATTACTTTCATCATCCCTTGCATATTATAGTTCATCATTAAGTTCTAGTAACTTGGTGATAGTGACTAGAGAACTTTATCAATTACTATCTTATATGGAAGATTAACTCCCACTTTATTCAGGCAATTGTAGTACCCAGACAATCTGAGCACATGCTCACTTGTTGAGCTATTCTCCTCCACCTTGTAGGCAAAGTACTGTTAGAGGTTTCATACCTCTTGACACGGGCATGAGTATGAAATACCAATTTCAAGTCTTAGAACATCTTATATGTTCCGTGGCATTCAAAACGTTTTTGAAGTCCCGGTTCTAAGCCGTAAAGCATGGTGCACTAAACTATTAAGTAGTCATCATACCGAGCTTTGTCAACGTTCATAACGTGTGCATCTGCTCCTGCAATAGGTTTGTCACCTAGTGGTGCATCAAGGACATAATTCTTCTGTGCAGCCATGAGGATAATCCTCAGATCACGGACCCAGTCCGCATCATTGCTACTATCATCTTTCAACTTATTTTTCTCTAGGAGCATATCAAAAAATAAACGGGGAGCTACATCGCAAGCTATTGATCTACAACATAGATATGCAAATACTATCAGGACTAAGTTCATGATAAATTAAAGTTCAATTAATCATATTACTTAAGAACTCCCACTTAGATAGACATCCCTCTAGTCATCTAAATGATCACGTGATCCAAATCAACTAAACCATGTCCGATCATCACGTGAGATGGAGTAGTTTTCAATGGTGAACATCACTATGTTGATCATATCTACTATATGATTCACGCTCAACCTTTCGGTCTCCAGTGTTCCGAGGCCATATCTGCATATGCTAGGCTCGTCAAGTTTAACCCGAGTATTCCGCATGTGCAAAACTGGCTTGCACCCGTTGTATGTGAACGTAGAGCTTATCACACCCGATCATCACGTGGTGTCTCGGCACGACGAACTGTCGCAACGGTGCATACTCAGAGAGAACACTTATACCTTGAAATTTAGTGAGAGATCATCTTATAATGGTATCGCTGAACTAAGCAAAATAAGATACATAAAGGATAAACATCACATGCAACCAAAATATGTGACATGATATGGCCATCATCATCTTGTGCTTTTGATCTCCATCTCCAAAACACCATCATGATCTCTATCGTCACCGGCATGACACCATGATCTCCATCATCTTGATCTCTATCAATGTGTCATCACATGGTCGTCTCACCAACTATTGCTTTCCCAACTATTGCTATCGCATAGCGATAAAGTAAAGCAATTATATGGCGCTTGCATCTTATGCAATAAAGAGACAACCATAAGGCTCCTTCCAGTTGCCGGTAACTTTAACAAAACATGATCATATCATACAACAATTTATATCTCATCACGTATTGACCATATCACATCACAACATGCCTTGCAAAAACAAGTTAGAAGTCCTATACTTTGTTGTTGCAAGTTTTACGTGGCTGCTACGGGCTGAGCAAGAACCGTTCTTATCTACGCATCAAAAACCACAATGCGGTATAGCGATTGCTTTTTGATCTTCAAAAAGAACCATGTTCATTCAATCTGATTCAACTAAAGCTAGAGAAACAGACACCCACTAGCCACCTATGTGCGAAGAATGTCGATAGAACCAGTCTCGCGTAAACGTACGCATAATGTCGGTCTGGGCCGCTTCATCCAACAATGCCGCTGAATCAAGAATCAACTAATGACGGCAAGCAATATGTATATACCCACGAACTCACAATCCAGTAGAACTTCGAGGGAGAGCTTCGTGAGCACGACAGCGTGATGACGATGATGATGTTTCCACCGAAACAGGGCTTCGCCTAAGCACCGCTACGATATTACCGAGGTGGATTATGGTGGAGGGGGGCAACGCACACGGCTAAAGATCAATGATCAACTTGTGTGTCCATGGGGTGCCCCCGTATATAAAGGAGTGGAGGAGGGGAGGGGGCCGGCCTCTCTAGGTGCGCCCCAAGGGAGTCCTACTCCCACCGAGAGTAGGATTCCCTCCTTCCCTTTGTTGGTTCTAGGAGAGAAGGAAGGAGGAGGAAGAAGGAAGGAAAGGGGGGCTGGCCCCCTCCCAATTCAGATTGGGCTTGGGGGGGGGGGCCCGCCTTTGCTTCTTTTACCCCTCTTCCACTAAGGCCCAATAAGGCCCATATACCTCCCGGGGGGTTCCGGTAACCTCCCGGTGCCGGTATACTCCCAATTTCACCCGGAACCATTCGATGTCCAAACATAGGCTTCCAATATATCGATCTTTACGTCTCAACCATTTCGAGACTCCTCGTCATGTCTGTGATCAAATCCGGGACTCTGAACTACCTTCGGTACATCAAAACACATAAACTCGTAATACCGACCGTCACCGAACGTTAAGCGTGCGGACCCTACGGGTTCGAGAACTATGTAGACATGACCGAGACATGTCTCCGGTCAATAACCAATAGCGGAACCTGGATGCTCATATTGGTTCCTACATATTCTATGAAGATCTTTATCGGTCAAACCACATAACGATATACGTTGTTCCCTTTGTCATTGGTATGTTTACTTGTCCGAGATTCGATCGTCGGTATCTCAATACCTAGTTTAATCTCGTTACCGGAAAGTCTCTTTACTCATTCTGTAATGCTACATCCCGTAACTAACTCATTAGCTACATTGCTTGCAAGGCTTATAGTAATGTACATTACCGAGAGGGCCCAGAGATACCTCTCTGACAATCGGAGTGACAAATCCTAATCTTGATCCATGCCAACTCAACAAACACCATCGGAGACATGTGTAGATCACCTTTATAATCACCCAATTACGTTGTGACGTTTGGTAGCACACAAAGTGTTCCTCCGGTATTCGGGAGTTGCATGATCTCATAGTCATAGGAACATGTATAACTATGGAGAAAGCAATAGCAACAAACTAAATGATCATCGTGCTAAGCTAACGATGGGTCAACTCAATCACATCATTCTCTAATGATGTGATCCCCCGTTAATCAAATGACAACTCATGTGTATGGTTAGGAAACATAACCATCATTGATTCAACGAGCTAGTCAAGTAGAGGCAAACTAGTGACACTCTGTTTGTCTATGTATTCACACATGTACTAAGTTTCTGGTTAATACAATTCTAGCATGAATAATAAACATTTATCATGATATAAGGAAATATAAATAGCAACTTTATTATTGCCTCTAGGGCATATTTCCTTCAATTTTATAGTATCAGGGTTGAGGTCTGCAGGGCCACCAGGTGGGGACAACCCACCTGGGCGCGCCATGAGGGGGGGGGGGTGGTGGGTTGTGCCCACCCAGGTGCCCCCCTTTGGTGGATATTGGCTCCAGAAATTCTCTTTATTTATGTAAAAAATCCTCGCAAAGTTTCGTTCCATTCCGAGAACTTTTATTTCTGCACAAAAACAACACCATGGTAGTTCTGCTGAAAAAAACGTCAGTCCGGGGTTAGTTTCATTCAAATCATGCAAATTAGAGTCCAAAATAAGAGGAAAAGCGTTAGGAAAAGTAGATACATTGGAGACATATCAACGCCCCCAAGCTTAAACCTTTGCTTGTCCTCAAGCAATTCAGTTGATAAACTGAAAGTGAAAAAGAAAAAACTTTTACGAACTCTTTTGCTCTTATTTGCATAAATAAGCTTAAACAACACCCAGGTTTTCAGCGAATATTATAACTAACCATGTCGAAAATAACTCTTAAAATTATATTAACTCATATCAATAACATAATCAGCTAGCGAGCAATAATAAGATATCTCAAATAGCAACACGTTGTCAAAACAACCATGATATAATATGACAATAGTGGTATCTCACTAGCCCTTTCTGAGACTGCAAAACATAAATGCAGAGCACCTCCAAAGTTCAAGCAGCGACTAAACATTTTAATTCATGGTAGAAAAGATCCAGTCATGATGCACCCAACATTAGCTACACACAATGCATAAGCATGACAACTGTCTCTCAGGTTCTGGCGCTTATTTTAGAAGGTGATGACACAACATAAAAGTAAATAGATAGTCCCTTCACAGAGGGAAGCAGTGATTTGCAGAGGTGCCAGAGCTCAAGTTTTTAAAACAGAGGTTAATGGTATTTTGAGACATGCACCTTTCTTGTTTACTTCACGATCATCAGTTATCAATATCTTCCATGCTAAGCACACTAGTGGTGGTTCCCAAGCGATAAAAGTAAAGGTTTTGACTCCATTGGGAGTTTTTGTTTGATTATTTGTAAGCTTTTTATGTTTGCAGTTTGGGACTGGGCATCCCTATTACCTCCCTTTTCTCGTGCGGTGGCAAGTGAATAAACACTCAACCTGAGAATAACCCGCTTAGCATGGAAGATACTGACCACCTCCTGTCATTCCATGAACGATCTAGGCACACAAAAGGGATATTTATTAGACGTGTTTAGAGGTGGCACATGCAAATTTACTTAGGACGGCAGGGTAATAGCACATAGAGGTAGGTATGGTTGACTCATCTAGAATAACTTGGGTTCAAGGTCTTTGATGTACAAGCAGAATTTCCACTTAGTACAGGCGAAGGCTAGCAAATAGATTGAGAAGCGGCCAGCTAGAGAGCAACAACGGTCATGAACATGCATTATGTGTAAGTAACATTGGATATTAGCAACCGTAGGATATGAACACCATGAACATAAATATCATAGAGGCTATGTTGGTTTTGATTCAACTACATGCATGAACATGTGCCAAGTCAAGCCACTCTAACATTCAGAGGAGGATACCATATCATCATACTACATCACAATCATTTTAACGCAATGTTGATATCCAAGATAAATCATTATCCACTCCTAGCTACTTATGCATGGCATGAGAAACTATAATCTCTAATTTTCATTGCAAACATGTTTAATCATAATGAGATGAATCATGGATACTAGGTTAAACATATTTACACAAATAGAACACATCGAGTTCATACCCATTTCTCTTTGCCACGGCCAGTTCATCGAATATCGCCATTATTGCCTTTCACTTGCACAGCCGAACAATGTGAAAATAATAATAGTGCAAGAGTGTCGTGGACTAAGATCGAATCTGCAAACATTTTATTCAATGGGAGAAGACAAGGTAAAATGGGCTCTTTGTTAGATCAACAATTATGCAAATCAGAGCCACTCAACATTTTCATCGTTTTCTTCTCCTCGGTACGACTCAAATAAAAAGTAAAGAAACATAGAGAAACACAATGAAATATTTTTGGAGTTTTTGGTTTTCTTGAACAAGCAAATAAAAGGGAAAAGCAAAAAAAGAAAAACTATTTACACGAAAAAGCTCCCAACAAGCAAAATAAGAACAAGGAAATCTGTTTGGGTTTTCTTTTTAGTGCTACATCTAAGCATGCATAGAAAGTAAACTAACTACAACTATTTTTTTGTTTTTTCTAAGTTTTTTTCAAACACACAAGAAGAAAGCAAGAAAATAAATCTAACATGGGTGATACAATGAAAAATTGTGGACACCGATGAATGAAATGTGTGAACATGAATGTAATGTCGGTGAAAAACACGTACTCCCCCAAGCTTAGGCTTTTGGCCTAACTTGGCAGTCAATCAGAAGTCTGGATAGTAGTCGGGGTGCTGAGGAGCGGGCATCCATGCATCCCACTGCTGAGGCTCCTCCTCTGCTACAGCCTGGTCGTTCCGGTAGGCGATGATGTCCACAGGCATAATCCTATATCCACCCCTGGCAATAGGATCAAACAAAGTAGGAGCAGGCAATGAAATAATATCAAGAGTCCTCACACTAAAAACCAGGTTATATGGAATAGGGAAATTAGGAGAATCGATATCAGTAAAATGATGGTGATCCATGGCTGCGTGATCTAGGTAAACCTTGGTGAGGGTAATCATGAAGGCGTATCTCAACATTAAAGTGAGCCGCCAAACGAGTAGCAAAAATCCCACCATGTATTTTACCCTTGGACTTATTAACGTGGAGGCGATGTGCCACAATAGCTCCCAAGCTATAAGTGTTGTTGCCCTCTAATGCACGACGTAAAACAGTAAGGTCTGGTGAACTGAGTGCATCCAGCTTCTCTCTAGCAAGCAAGCATTTTGCAATGAAAAGAGCAAAGTAATGAACAGCAGGAAATGCAAGCCAGCGGCAGTGATAGCCGGCACCCCTCTCTCATCTCCCACTGTCAAGGTACGATAAAAGGCCTCAAACTCTGTCGGCCTTGGCTCAACTAAGCTCCCGTCAGAAGGGATCATGCATATGTCACAAAATTCAGTAAGTGGTATCTGACGGGTTTCAGCATATAAATTAAGCTGCACCTCAGGAGGATTATTCCTAGGAAGGAAATTAAAACTTTGAACAAAGATGTTTGTGAGGAGATGACACTGTTCACATTCAGCTGTGATGAAGTCGGTGAGGCCGACATTAACAGCATATTGTGTGAACTCCTAAAGGATTCCAGCCTCTCCCATGAACGGGGTATGCGGCCATTCGCACGGCCGTACTTACGCCAACCTCCGGGGATGGAGATCACTATCAGAAGACTCCCCAATAACTCCCTTGGAGTTCTTCTTAGAAGCAAACTTCCTAAAGATATTCATGCTTTTCCTATGAACAAAAATTCTGAAATTTTTAGTCCACAATTTTTTCCAACAAAACTTCACAAAAATGACAGCAACCACTCCTAGGGACACATAAAGGCCATAGCAAGCATTCAAACTACTTAGAACTCTAAGAATTCAACATGCAAGTTCATCTACATCAGCACCAAGAGTAGCTAATTATTCAAAATATAAACAACTAAAACAAAAACTAATTGGACAAATGGAGGAGTCAGATACCAAGCAACATTCCCCCGAAACAGTTTCGGAAATGGAGCTTCGAGCAAAGAGATCGAAATCTGCGGGTTTGAGAGCAAGAATACATGAGAGAGAGCAATGGTGAATTTTTTCTGGAGGTAGGTGATGATGTGGTGTGAAGAGATAAGTGAGGGAGCCCACATGGGGACCACAACCCACCAGGGCACGCCTGGGGGGTCCTGGCGCGCCCAGGTGGGTTGTGCCCACCTGGTGCACCTCCCTCTGATATTATTTGCACCAGAAATTCTTAAATATTTGGAAAAAAATGTATTAAATTTTCAGAGCATTCTGAGAACTTTTATTTTGGGTCATTTTTTATTGCACGGGAAATTCAGAAAAACCGATAAAACATGACATTTCATTTTATTTAACTAACAAAAATACAAAACAAAAGGTAGGGACATAAGGTAGTGCTTACAAAATTCATCGACTTCATACCTCTAAAAAATGATCCATTAATAAGGTTGATCAGGTCTTATTAACAACCACTTTCGATTAGCATAAAACCAAAGAATTTTCGTAAATCACTAAGTTACCTCAATGGGGATATGAATGTCCCCAACAATAAACATTTCATATTAGTTTTTGGCAGTAGGTAGAGGTAGTTGAAAACTTCCAATAGTGGTTGTCAGAGATTTTGCAATAACATTAATACCATTCACTTGGAATTGTTTTTTTGGAAAGTGCACCGTATGCTCACTACCATTGATATGAAAGGTGACCACGCTTTTATTGCAATCAATAACAGCCCCTGCAGTATTCAAGAAGGGTCTACCAAGGATAATCGACATGTTGTCGTCCTCTGGCATCTCAAGTATAACAGTGAGTCAAACTAGTAACATTAGCAACAACAACAGGCACATCCTCACAAATACCAATAGGGATGGCAGTAGATTTGTCAGCCATTTGCAATGATATTTCAGTAGGTGTGAGCTTATTCAAATCAAGTCTTTTATATAAAGAGAAAGGCATAACACTAACACCAGCTCCTAAATCACATAAAGCAGTTTTCACATAATTCTTTTTGATAGAGCAAGGTATATGTCGATGTCCTGGGAACGGGGGTACCTAGACCTGCCTGCCTGCGGCCCAGGGTGTGGCTCATCCAGCGGCTTGGTACGTCCCATCTTCATCAACAACCACTCAAGACCCTCGCGAGGGGCCAAGCCTCGCGAGGCGGACGACGCCAAGACCTCCTGGGGCAGCCTACCTAGGCTGGCTCCTAAGGAGCGGAGATATCTATGCAAGGTGCACCTCGCGAGGCACGCATGACGTGAGCCATGACGACCAAGGCCAAGCGGGCGCAGGGTGCCAGTTTCCTCTTTGGTGCTAAAGACGCAGGTGCAGGCGAGTAGTCCCAAGGCATCGAGCAAAGGTTTCCATATCGGTGCAAGAAGACCAAGACCAGCAGGACGAAGGTCACCACGGAGCCCATGGTGGCGTCACCACCAGAGCCTTTGGCAGGCGAAGACCACCTTTTGTCAGGATAACTTGTACTAGTTGTCCCCCTTCAAAATTGGCCGTTGTGGGATCCCTTCCTGCCTGAACATTTAGGAAGAGGACCCGGGCCTCTATAAATAGGACTAGCCACCACCTTAGCAAGGGACGGATCATTCAGACCATCCCCACACACACAAGCTCACCGAGATAAAGAACTCCTCTCCCCAGGAGGCTGTTCATCCCTTGTACTAGTTCATCCTCAGCCTACAAGGCAATCCACCACACCACACTGGAGTAGGGTATTACACCACAACGGTGGCCCAAACCAGTATAAACTCTCGTGTCTTTTGTTCCTTGGGTTCGGTGAGCTAGGCCTAGAGATCGTTGCGAGAGTGAGCGAGCGAGAGAGAGAGAGAGAGAGAGAGAGAGATCTTCGTGCGCACCCCAGTGTTCGAACCTCAAGGGTTTGCTGGAAGCCACGATCTGACATTTGGCGCGCCAGGTAGGGGTGCGCTGAAGCCTCTCTTTCGTCAGCTGATCCGCCAACACCCCGCGGTCTTGATGTTTGGCGACCCGAGGACCAACGCCGACCATTGGGCTGCTTGGCCCGTCAGGGTGGCACCATCTGCCCAAGGAGACCTCAACTCCGCACTCCAGGCGGCCCGCACATCGCCGAACGCCGCGGGACACGGGCGGCGCGGACCGATGCCTTCCACCCTCACACTGCGGCGCGTGCGGGCCACCGCAAGATCCTCAAGCTACACGGCGGCGACGGCGCCACACACCCGACGTGAACATGCGAACATGCGAGCCACACTCATGGTGGCGTGGGAGCTGCTGCGATGCCGGCTGATGGAGAGCGACCGCGACTCGTTGCTGGAATGCGTCGCTAAGCTGTTGGATGCTGCAACCAGGGGTACATCGCCTTTCTTCTCCCTACTTACATCTCAAGTTCTAGCCAGGTCGCACGGCGGGCCTCGTCACGCCCGCATGCTCCCAGGTGCACCAGGAGGGCTCGCCAGCGCCAGCACGACCAACGGTGCCGGACATCCGACCACGCCTTTGCCTCCCTCGGGTGGCATAGGTGCGGGCGTTGCTCCTCACGGTCCCAATGGGGAGCCACCCTACAACCACCAGGGAGGCGCACCGGGCTCGGTGGTGTGGGGCACAGGACACCTCGATGGAGGTTCCGGAGAGGCAGCTCAGGAAGCCTATGTGCCCCGCATGGTGGATCAAGAGTACACGCCAGAGGATGACCCCTGCATGTTCCTCGAGCCGGGCTGGGAAGAAGAGATGCTGGAAGTCGAGGCCTTCCATGAGCCACCCAGGAGTCTCGCCGACCCCGCCAATGAAAACAAATGCAGTGTACCACTGATATCTCAGGAGTAGACTTACGCTAACCATGGGTCGCAGGTGGACCAGGCTGCAGCGGCAAACGGCGACCCCAACGCAGCAACCCCACTGCAGCCAGGGGCAGCGCGCTGGGGGCTGCACGGAAGGGGTCTGAAGCAAGGCCCTCCCTCATGTCGCGCGGGGCAAGGCGTCAGCTGGAGGTAGGTCCTCTGCGGGGGAGGCGCCGGCGAGCCCTCCCCCCCGGCAGAGGGCCCGTGGTCGCCAAGGGCGCTGCTAGCGTCCCCTTTGCCCCTTGGCATCATCCTGGTTTCCGGACACCCCAACGGTGGTCGAGGGTGGCGCAAGGCGGGGCCCTCGTCTGGCGATATGAAGCAAGGCTCACGCCTATGAAGGTCTCCGCCTGTGACACTCTCACGTAATAATGAGTGGGGCGGTACACGCCCCGGAGTCTCCGGGGAGCCGCCCTCGGGCCTCGGGGGCTCCCGCCCACGTCCCAGTGGAAGCGCCACGCTCAGCGCTGGCCGTCGACACTGTCCCCCAATGACTATGCTCACGGCCAGTGAAAGAACTAGGCTCCACGCTGGTGAGAAAACAAGAAGACTAGCTAGGTGCCAGACGCGGCCATTTGCTTTCAACCCCTTTTCTGTAACTCGATTTTCCGCCTTTGGGATTTGAACTTGAAGTCGTACTTTCATTGGCAAGCATGGGGGGCATCTTTTCTCGTTCGTGTTGATTTCTTGAGTTTTCCAGCTCCGTGCCTTGTTTCGAGGCCAGCGCCTGTTGCCCCTCCCTTACAAGCACCTCGCAAGCAGGGGATGGGCGTGGTATGCACGCACATCTCGCCGTGATCTAACGCTCGTCTCTCGAGAGGCCCTCTCGGGCGGACTAGCAGGCTCCTCAGAAGCCCGAAACCTCGCGAGCCCACGGAGGACTTCCCTTGGGAGAAATGTACATCGACAACTACAAGACCAGTCTGAGGCCTGCCTAGACCGAGGTAAGTCACTACAGAAAACTCACGGAAGAACTTGAGAACTCGCAAAAGCACCCTTAAGTCTGGCTCAGGAAATAAAACAATAGTCTAATTACATGAGGGGCTCCCCCTCCCCAAAATGCTCTTACATCTTGAAGGGCCGTGCCCAAGATTTTGCGCGCAGGTTCAAAACAAGGAGCGCGGGCTCAATCGGACATGTCACTCGCAGCATCCTCCGAATCGCTCCCGGACATGCTGCTGGCATCGTCGCCAGCGTCGTCTTCACCATCATCAACCACGCCGCCTTCATCCGCCACGACCACCACTGCGTCATCGTCGGAAGAGAAAGCTCTGACCAGAGCATCCACGTTATCATCCATCCAGCGTGCTAGGTTGTCCCGGATAGCCCCGGGCACTGGGTGATGGCGGTGTCAAAGTTGAAGTTGGGGTCGGCATTCTAAAGATGGCTGAAGACGCGGGAGAACACGCGTCCAAGGAGGCCTCAGCTCTTTTCATCCATGAGCTCGCGAGCCCTCTCGGCCCGGTCCTCCAGGCGTGTCACGACGTCGGTGAAGAAGCGAAGATGGCTGGCATTATCCTCTGTGTGGGGTGAGGGGCGTGTTCGTCGCAGATGGCACCCAGTGCCTGGTTGGCCCTCACCTTGAGGGCCCGGAGCATGGGAGTATTCTCACGCAGTAACGTCTGCTGGCGGAGCGCTTCCTCCCTGCTTTGCTGCATGAGGGACTCAACATCAGCAACCCGTCGCTGGAGCGGGAGCAATTCGGCGCGAGCAGAGGCCAACTCGGCCTGGACGGAGACTAGGGCCGGCCTTCTCGCGCCGTTCTGCTTCATCCAACCTTGACATGAGGGTGGTGGTTCTGCCCCTGGCTTCAGCTTCCACGAGCTTCAGCTTTAGGTCGTATCTGTTGGCAAGATCTGCTCGAGCCTCCGCCACCCTACGATCGACCTCCTCCTGGATCCTGGCTTCATGCGCGGTGGCGGCGTCCTCCGCTTTGGCAACCTGGCGCTCCCTCGTCTCCAGCCGTTCGAGCTCGAGGATGCGCTCTGTGGCCTCCAGCATCAGCACCTCCTCGCACTTCAAGATCTCCTCCTCGTCGGGAGGCGCCCCCTTCGTCGATGCCAAGGCGGCCCTGCGCGCCTCGACCTGCTGCTCCAGGGAGGCGTTTAGTGCCCGAAGCTCCCCTTCGCGTTCCTCTGCGGCCTCGTGGCGACGGTCGGCTTCCCTGGCCTCCTCCAAGGCCCGGGCGCTCGCCTCGAGCGAGGTAGCAAGGGACGCCTCGGCCTTCGCGTTGGCGCGTTCATGCTGGAGACGCCCAAGGTCGATGGCCACCTTCAGCTGATGCCATTCGTCCGCCAGCCGAAGGCCTTTGGTTTCAAGGCGGGCGTCAACATCCACAAGCTCTTCTCCGAGCCGGCTCAGCGCGCCCATCGCCTCCCAGAAGAGCTCATGACGGACTACTCCGCGCTCGCGTGTAGGCTCGAATGCACGGCCGAGTTCGTCCTCCGGGCCAAGCTGTGTTGGAGAAGTTTGAAGCGGCTCATCCGCCCTCGGCAGGGTGCTGGAGGCCGGCGCCTTTCCGCCCGCCCTTCAGACCTCGACAAAGGCTTGGTGGGGCGGGGCCTCAACACTCAGAGGTGAGGCCAGGACTGAGGTCGCCCAACTGTGAGCAAGCACCATTGGAGGGCCCTTGGCACACTCCCCGCACCCCAGGCCGGACCACGAAGGAAGGACGACAAGAGCGCGGGGTCAAGACGCCAGGCTGGCGCGTACGCCTTCCCAACAGGCCTTGCGCCGCGCGTGGCAGGTCGACTCGAGGCACTCAGGGTTAGCGAAGAGCCCGAAGCAGGTGAGGGTTGCTTCTCCGGAGACTTCATCGCCCTGGCAGAAGGGGTCCTGAAGAACTATGGTCAGGAGGAGAAGTGGCGCTCAAGAAATTACGAAGATGAGGTACTCACTCGTCAATAGCAATGTACTTCCTCTACTTCAATGGCCAGAAGGCGTCACCACTGTAGCTTGGAGACCCCTTCCTCTTGCGGAGCGCCTAGAAATTAGGTCGGAGCCGGCCGAAGCCCTGGGCGCGGTCACCAAGGCCGGGCGCGGTTGGTGTGACTCCCGAGGAGGTGACCTCAGGGGTGCTGGACCGCATAGAGACCTTGGTACTCGCCTCATGGCGGTTCACCGGGGCCTCGGGGGCTCCGGCCTTAGGAGCATCGGACTGTGTCGTCCCCCCATCGGCTTCCTCGGGACGGATTTCCAGGGTCCTGGGGGACGACACCTCAGAAGCCCCGAGTGGCGCCGGTTCCTCAGCAGCAGCGCCGCTGTCGCTCGACAGCGACCGCCCCCTGCACCCGCTCCTGGGGCGGGCATCATGTTGGCGACAGGCAGGGGGGCCACGAAGACGGGGCTCTCGCGAGGCCCTTCTAGGCCAGCTGGGCGCAGTCCCCATTCGTCGAAGAGGGGCATATGCTTCACAAACTCCACCTTGTTCGAGTAGCAGTACAGAAGACAGCCCTCCTCTGGCAGGTTGGCTGGCATTGGGTCGCTCGTCAGGAGCTCGAGCACCGTGCGCCGCACCTCAGGAGGAAGAGCCGGAGCCTGAAGCCTCATGCGGTCCCCGTAGCTGGAGAAGGTCCACATTTGCCGGGAGTGGCTCTGAAGCGGAGCGATGCGACACCGGATGAACTCCTTCACCACCATGGGCGCCATCACTCTGAGGTCCTTCAGCCTGGCTAGCCAGTGCCAGACGTGGGCGAGCCACCAATCGGTGAGCTTTCCGTGCCCCCAACCGGAGCTCAGAGTAGCTGGAACCCCAGGGAGCAGCATCAGGGGGCTGCGCACGCCGAGGTCCACAAACACCCACCGCTTCCTGAAGCCTCTGACGACCCGCGAGAGCTCGAAGTCGATCCCCGAGCTGGCCATCGCCGCAACGGCCTAAAGGGATACACACCCCGAGCGCTGGAGAGGATCTGTCAGGTGCAGCGAGACGAAGTGGTGAAGCAGGGCCACGGAAGGGGCAATTCCCACCATGGCATCGCAGACGAAGGCAAAAACAGCAAGGAGGATGATGGATTGGGGATCGAGATGCAACACATTGACCTGGTAATGCAAGAGCACCGCATTGAAGAAATTGGAGAAGGGGGGAATCAAGCCTGCCCAGAGGGCGTGCAGATGGATGGGGACCTCGGTGCCCGTACAGTCAATTTCGGCGTGGGAAGCAGGCCAAGCCACCGTCGCCCCCACTCATTGAAATCGGTGGCAAGCGCCGGGCGCACCTTGCCCATCGCCTCTTGGTTGAGCATCACTGACCGCTCGATGGCGGGCTCGAAGACTGGCATCACGGGGGCCGAGGTACGGGACTCCTTCTTCCCCTTCTTCTTCCGGCTGGTGCCATGGCGGCGGGGGAGTTGGTATCAGATTAGACCGGGGGAATAAATCCGCTACCTTCCGGAAGATGAGGGAGCTACGGAGAGTGCTTCCTATAAAGGAGGAAGAGCTATGAAGCCGAAAGTGGTTGCCTAGCCAGGCGGAAATCGAGTCTGCGTGGGGAACTGGAGGCGCCCATGTCCCGTCAGTCGCCATGTGTCAATCGAGGCCGCAGGCTATTGGGGACCACGACATTTCGCACTTGCCCTTTGGCTTCGCCTTGAAGCCAAGTCCAAGCGCGCCTTGGGCCCGGGGTTATTGTCGGCGTCCTAGGAACGGGGGTACCCAGACCTGCCTGGCTGCGGCCCAGGGCATGACTCATCCAGCGGCCCGGTACGGCCCATATTCATCAACAACCACACAAGACCCTCGCGAGGCGGACAACGCCAAGACCTCCTGGGGGTAGCCTCCCTAGCCTGGCTCCTGAGGAGCGGAGATATCTATGCAAGGTGCACCTCGCGATGCCCGCGTGACGTGTGCCATGACGACCAAGTCCAGGTGGGCGCCAGCGGACGCAGGGTGCTAGTTTCCTCTTTGGTGCTAAAGGGGCAGGCACAGGCAAGGAGTCCCGAGGCATTGGGCAAAGGTTTCCATATCGGTCCAACAAGACCAAGACTAGCAGGACGGCAGGACGAAGGTCACCATGGAGCCCACGACGGCGTCACCACCAGAGCCTTTGGCAGGCGAAGACCACCTTTTGTCAGGATAACTTGTACTAGTTGTCCCCCTTTGAAATCGGCCGTTGTGGGATCTCTTCCTGTCTAAACATTTGGGAAGAGGACCCGGGCCTCTATAAATAGGACTAGCCACCACCTTAGCAAGGGACGAATCATTTAGACCATCCCCCCACACACAAGCTCACCGAGCTAAAGAACTCCTCTCCTCAGGAGGCTGTTCATCCCTTGTACTAGTTCATCCTCAGCCTACGAGGCAATCCACCACACCACAATGGAGTAGGGTATTACACCACAATGGTGGCCCGAACCAGTATAAACTCTCATGTCTTTTGTTCCTTGGGTTCGGCAAGCTAGGCCTAGAGATCGTTGCGAGAGTGAGCGAGAGAGAGAGAGAGAGAGAGTGAGAGAGAGAGAGAGATCTTCGTGTGCACCCCAATGTTCGAACCTCAAGGGTTTGCCGGAACCCACGATCCGACAGTATAGTTGGTATTCCCGGATCTCCAAGTTTTTAGGTACTCCATCCTTAAAAGTATAATTAGCAAGCATGGTGGAGATTTCAGCCTCCGGTATTTTTCTCTTATTGGTGATGATGTCTTTCATGTATTTTGCATAAGGAGGCATTTTAAGGATATCAGTCAAGCGAGTACGCAAAAAGACTGGCATCAGCATTTCAGCAAAGCGTTCAAATTCTCCATCATCTTTCTTTTTAGTTGACTTAGGTGGAAAGGGATAGGTTTTTGAACCCACGATTCTCTTTCTTTACTGTGTTTTCTAGCAACAAAGTCTCTTTTATCATATCTTTTATTCTTAAGTTGTGGGTTATCAAGATCAACTGGTGGTTCTATCTCAACATCATTGTCTCATTCTTTATTATTTGGTTTACTATCTTCATGAACCTCATCATTATCTTTTTCATTATCAGAAGGTGAGCGTTCGCTACCAGGTTGAGTTTCAGCATCAGAAATAGAGACTTCATTATCAGGAGGTTTTTCTACTTCAGGTTCACTAGAGGCATGCAAAGTCCTATCATTCTTCTTCTTATTTTTCTTTTTAGTGGGACTAGGTGCATTAGTGTTAGCTCTTTGAGAGTCTTGTTCAATTCTTTTTGGGTGTCCCTTAGGATAAAGTGGTTCCTGAGTCATTTTACCTTCTCTAGTTGCTACTCTAACAACAAAGTCATGTATGTTATTGTTCATTTCATCTAGCAACTCTCTTTGAGATTGAGCAACTTGTTCTAACTGGGTTTGAACCATAGAAGTATGTTTCCCAACACCTCTAACATCATCTGAGATTCTAAATAACAAGTCACTCAAGTGAGCAATCATATCAAAATTGTATTTCAATTGTTTCATAACATTTGCATTGAAGTGATCTTGTTTTCTAATATAGTTTTCAAACTCACAAAGACATTGGCTGGGGTGCATATTGTGAGGATTGTCATTATTATTGAACTTCATTAGAGAATTTACCTCTACCACCTTAGGTGGTGGTGGTGTATCAAGCCCATGTATTTCTTCAATAGGAGGTAAAAATTTAACATCCTCAGCTTTAATACCTTTTTTCTTCATAGATTTCTTTGCCTCTTGCATATCTTCAGGACCGAGATATAATATACCCCTCTTCTTCGGAGTGGGTTGAGGCGGTGGTTCAGGAAGAGTCCAATCATGATAATTTTTCAATATGTCATTCAATAATTCCTCAGCTTTCCCAACAGTTTGTTCCCTGAAAACACAACCAGCACAACTATCTAGGAAATCCCTAGAAGCATCGGTTAGTCCATTATAGAAGATATCACGTATTTCATTTTTCTTAAGAGGATGATCAGGCAAAGCATTAAGTAATTGGCAAAGCCTCCACCAAGCTTGTGGGAGACTCTCTTCTTCAATTTGCACAAAGTTAAATATTTCCTGCAAGGCAGCTTGTTTCTTATGAGCAGGGAAATATTTTTCAGAGAAGTAATAAATCATATCCTGGGGACTACACACACAACCAAGAGCAAGAGTATTGTACCAAGCTTTAGCATCACCCTTTAATGAGAATGGAAATAATTTGAGAATAAAGTAATAGCGAGTTTTCTCATCATGAGTAAAAAGGGTGGCTATGTCATTCAACTTAGTAAGATGTGCCACAACAGTTTCAGTTTCATGACCATGGAAAGGACCAGATTCTACCAAAGTAATTAACTCTGGGTCGATAGAGAATTCATAATCCTTATCATCAATAAAGATAGGTGAAGTAGCAAACTTAGGATCATATTGCATTATAGCATTCATAGATTTTTCTTTATACTTGCATAGTAATTTCTCTAGATCATCTCTATCCTTACAAGCAAGGATGCCTCTAGTTGTCTCTTCATTCATAACATAGCCTTCCGGTACCTTAGGCAATTCATATCTAGGAGGGCTAGTTCTAGTAGGTGTTTCAAGATTTTCAGTTTCAAGCTCATCATCAGATTCAACAACATCATGTTGAATTACTCTAGCAATTTGTTCATCAAGAAAATCACTAAGTGGCACATCATTATCATGAAGCAAGGTACTAGCATCATCACGAGTACCATTCATAGCAGAAGTAGCATCATCAATAACTTGCGACATATCATGATTGATAGCATATGGTGGTGTTGCAAATTTACTTATAACAGAAGGTGAATCTAAAGAGAACTGGATGGCAGTTCCTTACCCCCCTCGTCTTCGAAGGATAAATCTTAATCTTAGCATCCTTCAGATTCTTCATAGTGATAAATTGATAATAAACCCAAGTGACTCAAAAAATATAGCTATGCTCCCCGGCAACGGCGCCAGAAAAAGGTCTTGATAACCCACATGTATAGGGGATCGCAACAGTTTTCGAGGGTAGAGTATTCAACCAAAATTTATAGATTCGACACAAGGGGAGCCAAAGAATATTTGAAGGTATTAGCAGCTGAGTTGTCAATTCAACCACACCTAGAGATTAATTATCTGTAGCAAAGTGATCAGTAGCATAGTAATATGATAGTTTTGATAGTAGTGGTAGCAGCAACGGTAACGGTAACAGTGATAGTAGTAGTTTTGTAGAAAGTGTAGCAGTAACGATAGCAGTAGTAACTTAGCAAGAACAATATAAGATAAATTCATAGGCATTAGATCAGTGACTTGTTGGATGATATTCATCATGAGATAGTTATAACCTGGGGCGATACGGCACTAGCTCCAGTTCATCAATATAATGTAGGCATGTATTCTGCAAATAGTCATACGTGCTTATGAAAAGAACTTGCATGACATCTTTTGTCCTACCCTCCCGTGGCAGCGGGGTCCAATTGAAAACTAAGGGATATTAAGGCCTGCTTTTAATAGAGAATCGGAACAAAGCATCAACACACAGTGAATACACGAACTCCTCAAACTATGATCATCATCGGGAATGGTCCCGACTATTGTCACTCTGGGGTTGCCGGATCATAACACATAGTAGGTGACTATAACTTGCAAGATCGGATCTAGAACATGGATATAATGATGATAACATAAACGGTTTAGATCTAAAATCATGGCACCTAGGCCCAAAATGACAAGCATTAAGCATGGCAAAGTCATAGCAACATCAATCTTAGAACATAGTGGATACTAGGGATCAGGCAATAACAAAACTAACTCGATTACATGATGAATCTCATCCAACTCCTCACTGACCAGCGAGCCTACGAAGGAATTACTCACTCCCGGTGGGGAGCATCATGGAATTGGCGATGGAGAAGGGTTTGTGATGACAAAGAATGAAGATCCCCCTCTCGGGATCCCCAAACGGACTCCAGATCTGGCCTCCCGATGAAGAACAGGAGGTGATGGTGGCCCCATCTCGTGGATCGTGATAATTCTTTTTCCCTGATTTTTTTCTCCGAATATGTGATTTTATAGTATCAGGGTTGAGGTCTGCGGGGCCACCAGGTGGGGACAACCCACCTGGGTGCGCCAGGAGGGGGGCGTGCCCTGGTGGGTTGTGCCCACCCAGGTGCCCGCCTTTTGGTGGATCTTGGCTCTAGAAATTCTCTTTATTGATATAAAAAATCCTCGCAAAGTTTCATTCCATTCCGAGAACTTTTATTTCTGCACAAAAACAACACCATGGTAGTTCTGATGAAAACAATGTCAGTCCGGGTTAGTTTCATTCAAATCATGCAAATTAGAGTCCAAAACAAGAGGAAAAGCGTTAGGAAAAGTAGATACATTGGAGACGTATCAACTGACATAAATGCAGGCAACCAACATCGGGTAGGAAAGCATGCAGGTGAGGGAGGAGAGTTTTTGGTGGGCCATGTTAGTCAGATACGGTGTGACAACAGTCCGGATGGCCGCAAAGCCCCCATTTTCTCCGCTTAGCAAAAAAAAAGTACGTCTGCACCGGCCTGCAAATCAACGCAGAACCGTGTTGGATGACAAAACACGTCCAGACCACACGGTCCAGACCGTTGTGGACGGTTTGAGAGTCGGCGTTGGAGATGCCCTAGGTGGGTTTTTGGCAGCGGTTCTCCTGTTTCATCCTTTCCTTTCTGCATGTTATTCTTCCTAAAAGCTCAATGAACGAGAAACAATTTGACATTTTACCGCACACGGGGGTGTTTCTCTAGGCACGACACGTTCAATGACCTTAGGTTCTTACCCTCTATTTTGGGCAACTTATGTGTCAACTCGGAACTTTCTTAGATTAGTCTATGTTAACTGGGACCGTCGTGAAATATTGACATGCAAAAGGTGGAGCTAGAGAGACATCAAAGAAATCTATCATTCTTTCATGTTAATTTACTAGCTTCATCTAAGCAATGTAAATAATATTTTCTACACCGCGAGTCAACATTATATAAATTCGATTAAACAACCATCTTACAAAACCCTATATTTATTTACCGACAAAAGTATTATACAAACTTGTCACAATGAATGATCCTATGTTCACTTAGTAAATACTTTTATCCTCATACTTTTATTCTCCAGAGATCCATACAATTACCATTATACTTAATACAGAGTATAAGATTCTAATTTTAGCAAAATATGTCCAAACTTTAATTCAGATATAATTCAATGTAATATGTTTATTTTCATATATTTAATAATACATTCAATTTAACATGAGTTCTTATCCTAGCCCCATCATAAAATTCTTGTTATTATTCTCTACACAATGGTTGTGCAGATGTTCTATTTTAATTCTTATTCTGACATTAATTTTAGTTTTGATTATGATTTTTTTTCAAATTTAAGCATCAAAAACCACAAAAGTTGTATAATGCATGACATGCCTGGGGGTATTCTGGGAGGAGACAATAGTAAAATTTAACTAACATCTTCTTTGGCTCCCGTTATTTCATCCACAAACAACAGAATTCAATTCTAATTCCATGACCTGATGTGTTTGGTTGCGGGGAGCCACAAAACACGAGAGAATTCAATTGTTGATTCCATCGGAGGGTTCATATATGTAAACCTCATTCTCAGCATATAGGTGCCATTCACTTGGATTTAATGCACGCTCCCTACACCACTTGCCCCGCTGTGTGCTACCTCTTGAGCATGCGTTGGTTTTCCCTTGAAGAGGAAAGGGTGATGCAGCAAAGTAGCATAAGTATTTCCCTCAGTTTTGAGAACCAAGGTATCAATCTAGTAGGAGACTACACGCAAGTCCCTCGTACCTGCACAAACAAACAAGAACCTCGCAACCAACGCGATAAAGGGGTTGTCAATCCCTTCACGACCACTTACGAAAGTGAGATATGATAGAGATAATAAGATAAATATTTTTGGTATTTTTGTTGTATAGATTGGAAAATAAAGATTGCAAATAACAATAATAGAAATAGCAAGTTGATAGGAAAATAATATGATGGAAGATAGACCCGGGGGCCGTAGGTTTCACTAGTGGCTTCTCTCAAGATAGCAAATTCTATGGTGGGTGAACAAATTACTGTAGAGCAATTGATAGAAAAGCTCATAGTTATGAGAATATCTAGGCATGATCGTGTATATAGGCATCACGTCCGTGACAAATAGACCGAAACAATTCTGCATCTGCTACTATTACTCCACACATCGACCACTATCCAACATGCATCTAGAGTATTAAATTCATAAGAACAGAGTAACACATTAGGCAAGATGACATGATGTAGAGGGATAAACTCAAGCAATATGATATAAACCCCATCTTTTTATCCTCGATGGCAACAATACAATACGTGCCTTGCTGCCCCTGCTGTCACTGGGAAAGGACACCGCAAGATTGAACCCAAAGCAAAGCACTTCTCCCATTGCAAGAAAGATCAATCTAGTAGGCCAAACCAAACTGATAATTCGAAGAGACTTGCAAAGATATTAAATCATGCATAAAAGAATTCAGAGAAGAATCAAATATTGTTCATAGATAATCTTGATCATAAACCCACAATTCATCGGATCTCGACAAACACACCCGCAAAAAGAATTACATCGAATAGATCTCCAAGAGAATCGAGGAGAACTTTGTATTGAGATCCAAAGAGAGAGAAGAAGCCATCTAGCTAATAACTATGGATCCGAAGGTCTATGGTAAACTACTCACACATCATCGGAGAGGCTATGGTGTTGATGTAGAAGCCCTCTGTGATCGATTCCCCCTCCAGCGGAGGGCCGGAAAAGGCCCCAAGATGGGATCTCAAGGGTACAAAAGGTTACGGCGGTGGAAATAGGGTTTCGTGGTGCTCCCGGATGTTTTCGGCGTATATGGGTATATATAGGAGGAAGAAGTACGTCGGTGGAGCTGCGAGGGGCCCACGAGGGTGGGGGCGCGCCCTCCTGCCTCGTGGCCTCCTTGCTTCTTTCTTGACATCCACTCCAAGTCTCCTGGATCACGTTTGTTCCAAAAATAACTCTCCCGAAGGTTTCATTCCGTTTGATATTCCTTTTCTGCGAAATACTGAAATAGGCAAAAAAACAACAATTTGCATTGGGCCTTTGGTTAATAAGTTAGTCCCAAAAATAATATAAAAAGGTATATTAAAGCCCATTAAACATGCAAAACAGATAATATAATAGCATGGAACAATCAAAAATCCGACGTATCACTGTGGTACTCTGCTTCCGTGTCTTTGATGCGTTTTTCAGTCACCGGTGAAGGCTACTCTGTTTAGTGAGTCTATCTGATGACCCACAAGTATAGGGGATCTATCATAGTATTTTTGATTAGTAGGAGTGTTGAACCCAACAACGAGCAAACGAAACTGACAAGTAGTTTTTAGTAATGTTTCACTGTAAATGCTGTGAAGATACTTTGTTAAATAGTGTGATAGGAAGATAATTTGTAAAAGTAAATAATAACAAAAGTAATAAAGTGCATCAAGTGGCCCAATCCTTATGTATGCCAAGGACAAGCCGATGGTGTTTCTCATAATAGTCAAAGCGCTCTTGAGGACACACGAGAATCTGGTCAAGTTACTTTCACCATGATTCATTAAGGTACTGTTCATTGCTTTGATAAGTGTTCTATGGGTGGATCGGAGCTAAGTTACTGTTCTTAGTTACACAAATACCTACTTATGGTTATACCCTCCATGCAAGTATCCGCAAATACAAGAGAAATAATTAAGATAACTCTAACCATAGCATTAAACAATATGATCGAAAACAACCCTCACGAAACAATTCATAAACTGAGATTTGGGTTTCTATCACTCCTGCAACCCATCATTTACAAACTAATTGTTGGGGAACGCAGTAATTTCAAAAAATTTCCTACGCACATGCAAGATCATGGTGATGCATAGCAACGAGAGGGAAGAGTGTTGTCCACGTACCCTCGTAGACCGTAAGCAGAAGCGTTATGACAACGCGGTTGATGTAGTCGTACGTCTTCACGATCGACCGATCCTAGCACCGAAGATACGACACCTCCGCAATCTACACACGTTCGGCTCGGTGACGTCCCACGAACTCAGGATCCAGCAGAGTGTTGAGGGAGAGCTTTGTCAGCACGACAACGTGATGACGGTGATGATGATGCTACCGGAATAGGGCTTCACCTAAGCACCGCTACGATATGACCGTGGTGGATTATGGTGGAGGGGGGCACCGCACATGGCTAAGAGATCAATGATCAACTTGTGTGTCCATGGGGTGCCCCCTCCCCCGTATATAAAGGAGTGGAGGAGGGGAGGGGCCGGCCCTCTCTATGGCACGCCCTAGGGGAGTCCTACTCCCACTGGGAGTAGGATTCCTCACTTCCCTAGTTGGAGTAGGAGAGGAAGGGAAGGAGGAGTAGGAGAGAAGGAAAGGGGGGCCGCCCCCCGAAACCTATTCCAGTTCGGCCTCCTGCCCAACGGGGGCGCACCAGCCCCTTGTGGGCTGGTGTGCTTCCTTCTTATGGCCCATAAGGCCCATAACTTCTCCCGGGGGGTTCCGGTAACCTCCGAGTACTCCGGAAAAAATGCCCGAACCACTCGGAACCATTCCTATGTCCAAACATAGGCTTCCAATATATCGATCTTTATGTCTCGACCATTTAGAAACTCCTCGTCATGCCCATGATCACATCCGGGACTCCGAACAAACGTCGGTTCATCAAAACACATAAACTCATAATACCGATCGTCACCGAACGTTAAGCGTGCGGACCCTATGGGTTCGAGAACTATGTAGACATGACGGAGACTCTTCCGGTCAATAACCAATAGCGGAACCTGGATGCTCATATTGGTTCCTACATATTCTAAGAAGATCTTTATTGGTCAAACCACATAACAACATACGTTGTTCCCTTTGTCATCGGTATGTTACTTGCCCGTGATTCGATCATCGGTATCTCAATACCTAGTTCAATCTCGTTACCGGTAAGTCTATTTACTCATTCCGTAATGAATCATCCTGCAACTAACTCATTAGTCACAATGCTTGCAAGGCTTATAGTGATGTGCATTACCGAGAGGGCCCAGAGATACCTCTCCGATACTCAGAGTGACAAATACTAATCTCGATCTATGCCAACTCAACAAACACCATTGGAGACACCTGTAGAGCACCTTTATAATCACCTAGTTACGTTGTGACGTTTGGTAGCACACAAAGTGTTCCTCTGGTATTTGGGAGTTGCATGATCTCATAGTCATAGGAACATGTATAAGTTATGGAGAAAGCAATAGCAACAAACTAAACGATCATCGTGCTAAGCTAACGGATGGATCAAGTCAATCACACCATTATCTAATGATGTGATCCCGTTAATCAAATGACAACTCATGTCTATGGTTAGGAAACATAACCATCATTGATTCAGCGAGCTAGTCAAGTAGAGGCAAACCAGTGACACTCTGTTTGTCTTGTATTCACACATGTGCTAAGTTTCCAGTTAATACAATTCTAGCTTGAATAATAAACATTTATCATGATATAAGGAAATAAATAATAACTTTATTATTGCCTCTAGGGCATATTTCCTTCAGTCTCCCACTTGCACTAGAGTCAATAATCTAGTTCACATCGTCATGTGATTTAACACCAATAGTTCACATCTTTATGTGATTAGTTCACATCTCCATGTGACTAATACCCAAAGGGTTTACTAGAGTCAATAATCTAGTTCACATCGCTATGTGATTAACACCCAAAGAGTGATCATATTTTGCTTGTGAGAGAAGTTTAGTCTACGGGTCTGTAACATTCAGATCCGTATGTATTTTGCAAATTTCTATGTCTACAATACTCTGCACGAAGCTACTCTAGCTAATTGCTCCCACTTTCAATATGTATCTAGATCGAGACTTAGAGTCATCTAGATCAATGTAAAAAGCTTGCATCGACATAACTCTTTACGATGAACTCTTTTATCACCTCCATAACCGAGACATATTTCCTTAGTCCTCTAAGGATATTTTTGACCGCTGTCTAGTGATCTACTCGTAGATCACTATTGTACTCCCTTGCCAGAATCATGCTAAGGTATACAATAGGATTGGTACATAGCATAACATACTTTACAGAACCTATGACTGAGGCATAGGGAATGACTTTTCATTCTCTTTCTATTTTCTGCCGTGGTCGGGTTTTGAGTCTTTACTCAACTTCACACCTTACAACACACGCAAGAACTCCTTCTTTGACTGTTCCATTTTGAACTACTTCAAAATCTTGTCAAGGTATGTACTCATTGAAAAATCTTATCAAGCGTCTTGATCTATCTCTATAGATATTGATGCTCAATGTGTAAGCAGCTTCACCGAGGTCTTTCTTTGAAAAATTCTTATTCAAGTATCCTTTTATGATATCCAAAAATTCAGTATCATTTCCGATCAACAATATGTCATCCACATATAATATCAGAAATGCTACAGAGCTCCCACTCACTTTCTTGTAAATACAGGCTTCTCCAAAAGTCTGTATAAAACTATATGCTTTGATCAACTCATCAAAGCGTATAATCCAACTTCGAGATGCTTGCACCAGTCCATAAATGGATCGCTGGAGCTTGCACACTTTGTTAGCACCTTAAGGATTGACGAAACTTTCTTGTTGTATCATATACAACTCTTCTTTAAGAAATCCATTAAGGAATGCAGTTTTGACATCCGTTTGCCAGATTTCATAAAATGTGGCAATTGCTAACATGATTCGGACCGACTTAAGCATCGCTACGAGTGAGAAAATATCATCGTAGTCAACACCTTGAACTTGTCAAAAACCTTTTTGCGACAATTTGAGCTTTGTAGATAGTAACACTACTATCAACATCCGTCTTCCTCTTGAAGATCCATTTATTCTCAATGGCTTGCTAATCATTGGGCAAGTCAATAAAAGTCCATACTTTGTTCTTTATACATGGATCCCATCTCAGATTTCATGGCCTTAAGCCATTTCGCGGAATCTGGGCTCATCATCGCTTCCTCATAGTTCGTAGGTTCGTCATGGTCTAGTAACATGACTTCCAGAAAGGATTATCGTACCACTCTGGTGAGGACCATACTCTGGTTGTCCTACGAGGTTCGGTAGTAAGTTGATATGAAGTTTCATGATCATCATCATTAGCTTCCTCACTAATTGGTGTAGAAATCACTAGAACTGATTTCTTTGATGAACTACTTTCCAATTCGGAAGAAGGTACAATTACCTCATCAAGTTCTACATTCCTCACACTCACTTATTTCAAGAGAAACTTCTTCTCTAGAAAGGATCCATTCTTAGCAACAAAGATCTTGCCTTTCAGATCTATGATAGAAGGTGTACCCAACAGTTTCTTCTGGGTATCCTAAGACACACTTTTCTGATTTGGGTTTGAGCTTATCAGGCTGAAACTTTTTCACATAAGCATCAAAACCCCAAACTTTAAGAAATGACAGCTTTGGTTTCTTGCCAAACCATAGTTCATACGATGTCATCTCAACGGATTTAGATGGTGCCCTATTTAATGCGAATGCAGCTGTCTCTAATGCATAACCCCAAAACGATAGTGGTAAATCGGTAAGAGACATCATAGATCGCACCATATCCAATAAAGTACGATTACAATGTTCGGACACACCATTATGCTGTGGTGTTCCATGTGGCGTGAGTTGCGAAACTATTCCACATTGTTTCATACGAAGACCAAACTCATAACTCAAATATTCACCTCTGCGATCAGATCGTAGAAACTTTATTTTGTTGTTACGATGATTTTCCACTTCACTTTGAAATTCTTTGAACTTTTCAAATGTTTTAGACTTATGTTTCATTAAGTAGATATACCCATATCTGATCAAATCATCTGTGAAGGTCAGAAAATAACGATACCCGCCGCGAGCCTCAACACTCATTGGACCGCACACATCAGTATGTATTATTTCCAACAAGTCTGTTGCTCACTCCATTGTTCCGAAGAACGAAGTCTTAGTCATTTTGCCCATGAGGCATGGTTCGCAAGAATCAAGTGATTCATAATCAAGTGATTCCAAAAGTCCATTGGCACGGAGTTTCTTCATGCACTTTACACCAATATGACCTAAACGGCAGTGCCACATATAAGTTACACTATCATTATTTACTTTGCATCCTTTGGCTTCAATATTATGAATATGTGTATCACTACGATCGAGATTTAATAAACCATTTATATTGAGTGCATAACCATAGAAGGTTTTATTCATGTAAATAGAAGAACAATTATTCTTTGACTTAAATGAATAACCATATTGCAATAAACATGATCCAATCATATTTATGCTCAACGCAAACACCAAATAACATTTATTTTAGGTTCAACACTAATCCCGAAGGTAAAGGGAGTGTGCGATGGTGATCTTATCAACCTTGGAATCTCTTCCAACACACATCGTCACTTTTCCCTCAACTAGTCTTTGTTCATTTTGTAACTCCTGTTTCGAATTACTAATCATAGCAACTGAATCGGTATCAAATACCTAGGGGTTACTATGAACACTAGTAAAGTACACATCAATAACATGTATATCATATATATACTTTTGTTCACTTTGCCAACCTTCTTATCCGCCAAGTATTTAGGGCAGTTCCGCTTCCAATGACCATTTCCTTTGCAGTAGAAGCACTCAATTTCAGGCTTGTGTCTAGCTTTGGGCTTCTTCATGGGAGTGGCAACTTTCTTGCCATTATTATTGAAGTTCCCTTTCTTTACCTTGCCCTTTTACTTGAAACTAGTGGTCTTGTCAACCATCAACATTTGATGCTTTTCTTGATTTCTAACCTTCGTTGATTTCAGCATCACAAAGATCTCGGGAGTCGTTTTCGTCATCCCTTGCATATTATAGTTCATCACGAAGTTCCAGTAACTTGGTGATAGTGACTAGAGAACTCTGTCAATCACTATTTTATCTGAAAGATTAACTCCCAATTGATTGAAGTGATTGTAGTACTCACACAATCTGAGTACATGCTCATTGGTTGAGTTAGTCTCCTCCATATTCGTGGCAAAGTACTTGTCAGAAGTCTCATACCTCTTGACTCAGGCATGAGTCTGAAATACAAATTTCAGCTCTTGGAACATCTTATATGTTCCGTGGCATTCAAAACGTTTTTGAAGTCCCGGTTCTAAGCCGTAAACCATGGTGCACTAAACTATCAAGTAGTCATCATACCGAGCTTTGTCAGATGTTCATAACTAATGCATTTTCTCCTGCAATAGTTATGTCACCTAGCGGTGCATCAAGGACATAATTCTTCCGTGCAGCAACGAGGATAATCCTCAAATCACGGATCCAATACGCATCATTGCTACTATCATTTTTCAACATAGTTTTCTCTAGGAACATATCAAAAATAAAACAGGGAAGCTATATGCGAGCAATTGATCTACAACATAGATATGCAAATACTATCAGGACTAAGTTCATGATAAATTAAAGTTCAATTAATCATATTACTTAAGAACTCCCCTTAGATAGACATCCCTATAATCATCTAAGTGATCACGTGATCCATATCAACTAAACCATGTCCGATCATCACGTGAGATGGAGTAGTTTTCAATGGTGAACATCACTATGTTGATCATATCTACTATATGATTCACGCTCGACCTTTCGGTCTCAGTGTTCCGAGGCCATATCTGCATATGCTAGGCTCGTCAAGTTTAACCCGAGTATTCTGCGTGTGCAAAACTGGCTTGCACCCGTTGTATGTGAACGTAGAGCTTATCACACACGATCATCACGTGATGTCTCGGCATGACGAACTGTAGCAACGGTGCATACTCAGGGAGAACACTTATACCTTGAAATTTAGTGAGAGATCATCTTATAATGCTACCGCCGAACTAAGCAAAATAAGATGCATAAAGGATAAACATCACATGCAATCAATATAAGTGATATGATATGGCCATCATCATCTTGTGTCTTTGATCTCCATCTCCAAAGCACCGTCATGATCACCATCGTCACCGGCTTGACACCTTGATCTTCATCAAAGCATCATTGTCGTCTCGCCAACTATTGCTTCTACGACTATTGCTACCGCTTAGTGATAAAGTAAAGCAATTACATGGCGATTGCATTTCATACAATAAAGCGACAACCATATGGCTCCTGCCAGTTGCCGATAACTGTGTTACAAAACATGATCATCTCATACAATAAAATTTACTTTGTTGTTGCAAGTTTTACATGGCTGCTACGGGCTGAGCAAGAACCGTTCTTACCTACGCATCAAAAACCACAACGCGGTATAGTGATTGCTTTTTGATATTCAGAAAGAACCATGTTCATTGAATCCGATTGAACTAAAGTTGGAGAAACTGACACCCACCTGCCACTTGTGTGCGAAGCACGTCGGTAGAACCAGTCTCGCGTAAGCGTACGCGTAATGTCGGTCTGGGCCGCTTCATCCAATAATACCGCCGAATCAAGAATCAACTAGTGACGGTAAGCAATATGTATATACCCACGCCCACAACTCCTTTGTGTTCTACTCGTGCATATAACATCTACGCATAAACCTGGCTCGGATGCCACTATTGGGGAACACAGTAATTTCAAAAAAATTCCTATGCACATGCAAGATCATGGTGATGCATAGCAACAAGAGGGAAGAGTGTTGTCCACGTACCCTGGTAGACCGTAAGCGAAAGCATTATGACAACGCGGTTGATCGTCTTCATGATCGACCGATCCTAGCACCAAAGATACGACACCTCCGCGATCTGCACACGTTCGGCTCGGTGACGTCCCATGAACTCACGATCCAGTAGAGTGTCGAGGGAGAGCTTCATCAGCATGATGGCGTGATGACGGTGATGATGATG
The DNA here is from genome assembly GCF_002162155.2 of Triticum dicoccoides. Taxonomy (NCBI): domain Eukaryota; kingdom Viridiplantae; phylum Streptophyta; class Magnoliopsida; order Poales; family Poaceae; genus Triticum; species Triticum dicoccoides. The sequence continues at coordinate 518,095,902 of NC_041392.1, read as the reverse complement.
CTACCAGAACAAGGCTTCGCCTAAGCACCGCTACGATATGACCGAGGTGGATTATGGTGGAGGGGGCACTGCACACGGCTAAGAGATCAATGATCAACTTGTGTGTCCATGGGGTGCCCCTCCCCCATATATAAAGGAGTGGAGGAGGCTAGGGGCCATCTCTCTCTATGGCGCACCCTAGGGGAGTCCTACTCCCACTAGGAGTAGGATTCCCCCCTTCCCTAGTTGGAGTAGGAGAGGAAGGGAAGGAGGAGTAGGAGAGAAGGAAAGGGGCCGCCCCCCCCCCCCAAACCTATTCCAATTCGGCCTCCTGCCCAAGGGGGGCGCACCAGCCCCTTGTGGGCTGGTTTTCTTCCTTCTTATGGCCCATAAGGCCCATAACTTCTCCCGGAGGGTTCCGGTAACCTCCCGGTACTCCGGAAAAATGCCCGAACCACTCGGAACCATTCCGATGTCCAAACATAGGCTTACAATATACCGATCTTCATGTCTCGACCATTTTGAGACTCCTCGTCATGCCCGTGATCACATCCGTGACTCCTAACAACCTTCGGTTCATCAAAACACATAAACTCATAATACCGATCACCACCGAACGTTAAGCGTGCGGACTCTACGGGTTCGAGAACTATGTAGACATGACCGAGACATGTCTCTGGTCAATAACCAATAGCAGAACCTGGATGCTCATATTGGTTCCTACATATTCTACGAAGATCTTTATCGGTCAAACCGCATAACAACATACGTTGTTCCCTTTGTCATCGGTATGTTACTTGCCCGAGATTCAATCGTCGGTATCTCAATACCTAGCTCAATCTCGTTACCGGCAAGTCTCTTTACTCATTTTGTAATGCATCATCCCGCAACTAACTCATTAGTCACAATGCTTGCAAGGCTTATAGTGATGTGCATTACCGAGAGGGCATAGAGATACCTCTCTGATACTCGGAGTGACAAATCCTAATCTCGATCTATGCCAACTCAACAAACACCATTGAAGACACCTGTAGAGCACCTTTATAATCACCTAGTTACATTGTGATGTTTGGTAGCACACAAAGTGTTCCTCCGGTATTAGGGAGTTGCATGATCTCATAGTCATAGGAACATGTATAAGTTATGGAGAAAACAATAGCAACAAACTAAACGATCATCGTGCTAAGCTAATGGATGGGTCAAGTCAATCACATCATTCTCTAATGATGTGATCCAGTTAATCAAATGACAACTCATGTCTATGGTTAGGAAACATAACCATCATTGATTCAACGAGCTAGTCAAGTAGAGGAAAACTAGTGACACTCTGTTTGTCTATGTATTCACACATGTACCAAGTTTCCGGTTAATACAATTCTAGCATGAATAATAAACATTTATCATGATATAAGGAAATAAATAATAGCTTTATTATTGCCTATCGGGCATATTTCCTTCACTAATTCCACAGTGTCTTCCCCTAGGCCCAAAGATGGTTAATTTTCATGTAGTCAACGTTCACACAACATCACTAGAGGAAGAATAACACAACATATCATCAAAACATTCAACAGTAATCAACTTCACATAATTACTAGCAATAAGACTTCTCTCATGTCCTCAAGAACTAAAGGATCTACTCGCACCACATCATATGAATCATGATTAGTAGGTATTAATATATGACGAACAATCTGAACTCAACAATCAATAAATCTCCTATGCACCAACTACAAGATGTAATCAACACATGTAAGCACTCCCAGTTACAAATATGAGGTCTGATACATAGGTTGAACACAAGGGATGAACTAGGGCATGGAGATGATATGGTGCTGGTGAAGATGTTGATCCTCACAATGAATGGAGTATTGGTGATGACGAAGGCTTTGATTTCCCCTTTCCGGAGGGAAGATTCCCTGGCAGACTCGTTCCCCCAGAGAGCAAAAGTGCTCCGCCAAAGTTCCGCCTCACAGACGAAGGCGGAAAGTCCCGAGGATTTTCTATGGTTTTTCTAGGGTAAATGGGATTTTATGGCAAATGGACATCGGGAGGCGAGTCGCTAGGGATCCACACAGGCAAGGGGCGGCAGCCAGGGGTGGACCCGTGCCACTAGGCTGCGTGGAGGCCTGGTGGGTCCCCTCTAGCACATCTTCAGTCATCATGCTTCATATTTTCTGGAAATAATTTAGTAAAACCCACGCTTCATTTGAAGCTCCAATAAATTATTTGTTCTTCGGTTGTATTTTAGGTCCATATTTCTAGTTGTCCGACAGTTCCCCTCTCTTTGTTTACCTTGCAAATTAAGATAGAAAATGCATTAGAATTGCATCATATTGTGAAATACCCTCCCCGTCCCAAAATAAGTGTCTCAACTTTAGTACAATTTTGTACTAAAGTTGGGACAAAGGGAGTATATAATTACAATGGGATAAATTATAGTAGAAAATAGTGATGCAAAATGGACGTATCACTCCCTATGTATCTTCCCTTTCCCTCCTTCTCTTTCTCTCTTTAACCCTAACCCCCCTTTTTGTACTAGACTTGTCTCGTTTGGATCGAACCAACGCCCATGGACTAGATTGCAACACTACAAGCTTGATGAATGGTTCTAATCACCTTAGTCTTATATCAACATCGTATTTTACAATTGTTCTCTGCCCTTCTCTTAGTAACAGACCCGAGTCGGTAAGAGGCTAATCCATACCATGAACTAGGTGATGGCGGGGAAGCTTGTGCAACCCATCAAAATGACAGCCGAACATGATATTTTGATCATTTCAATTCATAAGTCCATGTGGCAGCGGAACATACTTATTGGAACTGAATTCTAATTGAACCAAATGAAATGAAACAAGGGTTACCATTTTTTATTTGATTTCATTTATACAAAAGGAAATGAAGGGAATGAGGGGTGCCAAACAACATGGGGTAAGCTGTCTTGAGTAAAGACCTTTAGATTGGTTTAACATTAATTTGCATGCATAATTTTAAAATTTAGATACAATTTTTTCGCATTGCAATTTATATTATTGATGAGCAAATTCAGGGTAAAAACTATCTTTGTATTTATGGCTAAACAAGAGATCCCAATATGGCTCGGGTGGACCCGAGTTGTGACATTTAAGATAAAGGCACAAAGCCACATATATTACATGGAATAAACTATTTTGGGTAAAGATCTTTAGATTGATTTACCATTAATTTGCATGCATAATTTTAAAATTTAGATAAATATTTTTTCATTGTAATTTATATTATTGATGTGCAAATTTGGGGTAAAAACTATCTTCGAATTTATGGCTAAACCAGAGATCCCAATATGGCTTCGGTGGACCTGAGTGACATTGAAGACAATGGCACAAAGCCATATATATTACATAAAACCAACCCTTACAAAGAACTCTCATACAAGAATAAGAAATTATAGTCAAATCCTTGATAACAATAGCACCATCTTCCTCGTGCATCCCTTTGCGACACACTATGAGCAAAGCTCATCGCCACCTATGGGCCTCCATCTTACTGGAACAACCTTGTTAAAACCCAGGAGCTTGTAGAAGCAACGACCAGGAAGTCACCGATGTAAACCTGAAGATGTCAGCGACCATGATCTTTACACATCACAATCACAGAGAAGCTAGTCTCGAGAATGGGAAAGGATAATCCTAACTCGATACAGATATAGGAGGGGGACAAAAGCCTCACAAGTTCTCCGACGGAGCCATATCTTGCTGAGCATCATTGAGAGGAGGCGGATCTAGAAAATAAAAACACGAGTCAACACCATCCCCTCTGCAGGACGCCACCATTGTGGAAAAGCGTAAATCACGCCACCAAATGTGTGACAATCAATACCATCCTCTGACTTGTCGACGCTCCTTCAAGGAAGGCCATTGACACGAGGAAAACTGAGGAACCTCTTTATTCTGATTGTCGTCGTTGCCCAACTTCACTGACGAAGAACTCAAGAACTCTACAGACAAGGCTTAGACAAACATATCAGAGGCCCCCACCTTCTCGCCGTCATGGTTGTCGGCGGAGGGCAGTGGAATCCATGGAGGCGATGGTAGGTCGAGGGGAAAAGGTGGCCACCTCCTGTTTTCAAAACCCTAGAAAAGCCTATATGTATCAATGGAAACCATATTTGAAAGTTTCACAAAATTCTGAAAAAATTGAGATGTTAAGAGGGTGGTGTTCCATTGCCATGCCAAATTTCAAGTTGATACACATTACAGGATGCGAGCTATGAATAAAACAAATCGACACTGAATAGTTCGCTGATTTTTTTATTCAGGGCTCTCATCCCATAATGTGGTTTGGACTTGAATTTTTGCATGGCAACAGAGCATCACCTTCTGAACAACCAACATTTTTTTTCATTTTTTTTGAAACTTCAAAACATCACTTCTGTATGGTTTCCATCGATTTTCGTCAAATGCTGGTTTTCATGTTATATTCTCCCCATGGAGTCAAGCTATTAAGATAGAAAAACATGGTAAATTAAACAACTCGTACTTGAAGTAAAGCATTGGGGTCAAGTAATAATAGATATATTTAAAAATCAGGTATTATTGACACCACGGTAACTATGAGGTAAAAGGTGAAGTAATATTTTTTTTATAGGGGTGGGGGATTATAATTAACCTTATGCATAAATTAATATATGAATCTCAATATTTTTCTTTTAAAGTGTACTCTCTCCGTCTCATAATATAAGAACGTTTTTGAGACTAGTGTAGTGTCAAAAACGTTCTTATATTATAGGACGGAGGGAGTAGATGCCAAAGGCAAGGGACATGGTGATGCAAAGATTGACATGGACGAGAGGCCCGAGCCAACTTGCTATGATCCGTATCACAACTATTCCCTTCATGCCAAAATAAGTGTCTTACTTTAACTTTAGTACAAGTTTCGATCTGAGTAGAGATCGACGGATTTAGCTACTCCTACATGTTACATGCATTGCAGCATTGAGAGGCATGGAACAGATGACAGCTAGGTGGGCACATTTGTTTGCTAGCTAGGGACGCATAGGTCACACATGTGGAATCCCTGTGTGCTTGAGCGGCATGGTACCACCGTGTCTCACAAGTGGCAGTCCTGTGTCAATCTTTTGGAGCTTCCAAGCATATTTTCCCTTTCCTCTACTGTTGCTGAAAGGAAATAATAGAGGCCAAGGTTTTTGCTTCGTTTCAGTTCCTCCATTATTGGATGCCGTACCCGAGACAGGCCTAGGCGAGTTGGAGCTTAAAGATCTGGATGCCGGGACGAGCGAATATATTGTATGATCTTCATGAAAAGCTATATTTTTTTCCATGTCGCATCCAAGATTCCTCGATTGTGATATGGTCTGGTCCAAAACAAGCTATTTATTTTAGCAAATTCCATTTTCTTGGCCCTAAGTTTCACTTATGTGACATGAAATGCGTTATTTAGCAGATTTTTCACATTTTTAACCCAATTTAGGCAAATTGCTGCCTTTTTTATCTCTTTAATTTTTTTTGCCAATCTGACAAATCGGCCTCACGTTTTAGTGCTGACGTCACTTGCCATGTAGACAACTTAATTACTCCGTCTAGTGTTTTTTTTGTTCGGTTCGCTTCGGTTTTTCAGGACACTTCATGGCGGCGTTGCTGACGCCGGGGCACTCAACCGAAGGATGGGGACCACCGTCGCCTCCTCGCTTTGCTCGCCACCTTCCTCGCCGGCCGTGGCGTCATACTCCCTCCATTCCACAATGTAGTGCTTCCTCTATCCACGTGCTTCAACTTTGACCGTAAATTTAACTACCAAGACCGATTGCGGCGGGAGCAAAAATTATATCAGTGAATTCGTATTCGAAAGAAGTTTTCAATTATATAATTTTTTCTCCCGCCGCAGTTGATCTCGTTGGTTAAATTTATGGTCAAAGTTGGACCTCGGGAAGCGCGGGCGCACTATATTTTGGAATGGAGGGAGTACTCCTCATCAGTCGCTCCACTGTCGCACCATAGGCACAACGGGCGGTCGCAGCGAAGCCAGTCGCCGCGAAGGAGCAGGAGCCTGACTCGGATGACGACCGCTAGCCAGTCGCGCTCTTCTTCAATACGTAGACCGCCGCCGCCGCCAGGTTCGCCAAGGTACGTAGCAGCGTGCTGCTATGCTCGCTTGTCTCGTGCAAAGGCCTAATTAAGCTCCCCGCTCTGCTCCTGCTAGGTGCTCGTGGAGGAGGCCAAGGCGAGGGGTTAACGTCTGAGAAAGCATAGGCTTTAATACACCTTTATGCAAGCACTTTTGTCTTTTTGTTTTTTTCAAATAAAATAATGCATGAACTTCAAATTTTGCAGGACAACAAAATATTATAACTAGAATGTAAGGAAAGAAACTTTCAGATTTTTCGTGAATCATATATACTAAAAATAATACTTTTTAGTGAAAAAAACATTTCATTTTGTATATTTATGTCGGACAAAATAATCTAAAAGTTTTCCCCCCACATTGTAGTAAGAATTTTTTGTTGTCCTGCAGAAGTTTGAAGTTCATATGTTGTTTTGTTTTGAAGAAACACAAAAGAGAAAATTTTATGTAGCAAGTTACTTGTGTAGCACATATGTAGGATCGAAAGTATGTCTAGAGGGGGAGTGATTAAACTACTTGATCAAATAAAAATATAGCATTTTCCCAATTTGAAGCACAAGAGCAAGGAGTTCCCAATAAAATATAAAATGTAGAGTCTTGAACTTCAAGCTTGAGCCAAACTTTTTGTCCTTAGAATTTTGAGGGATACACTTTCCTCATCCATGCCATGCCATTCATTGAGCTTTTCCTGAAATATTAATCTTGGAATAATGTTAGCTCAGTGAGCTATATGTTGTTAGGAATTAGCAAAACCAACCAGGGATAGTTGCACTTTTAATCTCCCCCTTTTTGGTAATTGATGACAACATATAGATCAAAGCTTCGACAAATGATAATAAGAGTGAAAGATATTGTCGTTTTGAGAAGTATGTGAAAAGTAAGAGCTCCCCCTAATTTGTGCATATCTTAAGATTTGCTTTGGACTGCAAATGCACAATGAGTTAGGATCATGGGTTATTCTTCCATGTCACATACATCTTGGTGGAGCGCTCAAAATGATAAGAATTAAATACATGCACTCATCACCAAGCAAAGTGAATGATCATATAAGGATAAGTAAGATAATATCATCTAACAAGCATAAGTGTAGCTTATGATCAACCACATGATCATCAATGTCTCACAGATAATAGCATAGTATCTCAAGCAATCAAAAGACAAACAAAGTTCAACCACCAAAGCAAGAGAGAATAAAAAGCAACACTCTCTCTCGAAGCCTATGATCTATACATTTTCTCCCCCTTTGGCAACAAGTTACCAAAAAGTTCATAGAAAATGCATAGCACTAAAACGTCTCTCAGGCTTGGTCTTCAGGTGGTGGTGTCCGGAGAACTCCAAGAACGAAGGCTTCAGTCGAAGTAGATGGAGCTGATGGAGTTGGTGCTGGAGCTGGTTGCGCTGGAGCTGTAGCTGGTGCAGATGAAGTGACTCTAGTGTCTGGAACAGACACTGCAGCAGACCTCTAAGCTCTAGGCACTCTGGCAAATGCATCAGTGGTTGTCTTGCCCTTCCTTTCCTGCATATCATCTTGAAGTTGCTCCACAACAGACTGAATCTCAGTTACCTTCACATCCAAGTCATAGAATTTTTGCTCCATGATTCTTTCCAAGCTCTCCTGGTTTTGAGTCAGGGTGGCCAGTCCCTTCTCAATCCTCAGAGTGGATGCAATCAGGTAGCCAAGCTGATCTTGCTTGCTTTTCAAAAAGTACTCAGATGCCTCCTCTTGAGTTGGCATCTTGGCAGCCTTCTCTTTCTCTGCTTTCTCCTTCTTCTCTTGAACTTGTACTGATGATGGTTCATTCTCATTCATCACAACTTGATTGTCCTCAAAGTCAGGATAGATAGGCAAGTGTTCCTTATCCAACAAGTATGTGCCTGTACCCATCTTTGAGTTTATCAACTACTGGATTTGTGGGGCATATCCACAACTTCTTTTCTGGTCAGCTGCAATCCTCTTGATAGTCTCAACTATAAGGCTCATGACCTTGAACTTCTGTGGCACATCAAATATATGTAGCAAGTTAATTGCATGGCCTCTAATCATTCTGTGATCACCAGACTTGGGCAAGAAAGTGTGCCTAAGGATCCAATTGATTGTAGGCAGCCCTGACAGCAAGTGTTTACTGACCCAAACTGGTGAGTCTCATGATCATCTTCAGGAATCTCCTTGTACATGTTTGCCATAGAATTGTGATCCATCTTCTTCTTGGCATAGACATCCAAGTCATCTTCTTCTTCCTTAGGAGCATTGATCAGATTTGCCCATTCCTCAATAGTTGAGTGGTACCTTGTACCTTCAGACATCCATACTATCCTGCCATCTAGAGAAGTGTGCTGTGGAGTAGAATTGCATTATGAGCTCCTCATTCCACTTTGTGAGCTTCTGCCCAACAAAGTCTGCAACTCCACAAGCACTGAAGCTGTCAAACACACCAGGATAGTGTTGTTGGGGAACGTTGCAGAAAACAAAAATTTTCCTACTCGTTTCACCAAGATCATCTAGGAGTTCATCTAGCAACGAGTCATTGGATGCATCTACATACCTTTGTAGATCGCGCACGGAAGCGTTCAAAAGAACGGTGATGATGTAGTCGTACTCGACGTGATCCAAATCACCGATGACCAGCGCCGAACGGACGGCACCTCCGCGTTCAACACACGTACGGGACGGGAGACGTCTCCTCCTTCTTGATCCAGCAAGGGGGGAGGAGAGGTTGATGAAGATCCAGCAGCACGACGGCGTGGTGGTGGATGCAGGGCGTCACAGCAGCAGGGCTTCGCCGAGACTATGAGGGAGAGACGTAACGGGGGGAGATGGAGGCGCCAGAGGCTGGTGTGTTAGGTCCCTCCTCTCCCCCACTATATATAGGGGTGCCAAGGGGGGTGGCCGGCCCTAGTAGATGAGATCTACTAGGGGGGGCGGCGGCCAAGGGGAGGTTTCCCTACCCCCCAAGGCACCTAGGGGTGCCTTCCACCACTAGGACTCCTCCTAGGGGGAAACCCTAGGCGCATGGGCCTATAGGGGCTGGTGCCCTTGGCCCATCTAGGCCAAGGCGCACCCCTTACAGCCCATGTGGCCCCCCGGGACAGGTGGCCCCACCCGGTGGACCCCCGGGACCCTTCCGGTGGTCCCGGTACAATACTGATAACCCCGAAACTTGTCCCGATGCCCGAAATAGCACTTCCTATATATAATTCTTTACCTCCGGACCATTCCGGAACTCCTCGTGACGTCCGGGATCTCATCCGGGACTCCGAACAACATTCGGGTTTCTGCATATACATATCTTCATAACCCTAGCGTCACCGAACCTTAAGTGTGTAGACCCTACGGGTTCGGGAGACAAGCAGACATGACCGAGACAACTCTCCGGTCAATAACCAACAGCGGGATCTGGATACCCATGTTGGCTCCCACATGCTCCACGATGATCTCATCGGATGAACCACGATGTCGAGGATTTAATCAATCCCGTACGCTATTCCCTTTGTCTATCGATATGTTACTTGCCCGAGATTCGATCGTCGGTATCCCAATACCTCGTTCAATCTCGTTACCGGCAAGTCACTTTACTCGTACCGTAATGCATGATCCCGTGACCAGACACTTGGTCACTCTGAGCTCATTATGATGATGCATTACCGAGTGGGCCCAGTGATACCTCTCCGTCATACGGAGTGACAAATCCCAGTCTTGATCCATGTCACCCAACAGACACTTTCGGAGATGCCCGTAGTCTACCTTTATAGTCACCCAGTTACGTTGTGACGTTTGGCATACCCAAAGCACTCCTACGGTATCCGGGAGTTACACGATCTCATGGTCTAAGGAAAAGATACTTTGACATTGGAAAACTCTAGCAAACGAACTATACGATCTTGTGCTATGTTTAGGATCGGGTCTTGTCCATCACATCATTCTCCCAATGATGTGATCTCGTTATCAATGACATCCAGTGTCCATAGTCAGGAAACCATGACTATCTGTTGATCAACGAGCTAGTCAACTAGAGGCTCACTAGGGACATGTTGGTGTCTGTTATTCACACATGTATTACGATTTCCGGATAACACAATTATAGCATGAATAAAGACAATTATCATGAACAAGGAAATATAATAATAATGCTTTTATTATTGCCTCTAGGGCATATTTCCAACAGTCTCCCACTTGCACTAGAGTCAATAATCTAGTTACATTGTGATGAATCAAACACCCATGGAATTCTGGTGTTGATCATGTTTTGCTCTAGGGAGAGGTTTAGTCAACGGATCTGCTATATTCAGGTCCGTATGTACTTTACAAATCTCTATGTCTCCATCTTGAACATTTTCACGAATGGAGTTGAAGCGATGCTTGATGTGCCTTGTCTTCTTGTGAAACCTGGGCTCTTTGGCAAGTGCAATAGCTCCAGTGTTGTCACAGAAGAGCTTGATCGGCCCCGACGCATTGGGTATGACTCCTAGGTCGGTGATGAACTCCTTCACCCATATTGCTTCATGTGCTGCCTCCGAGGCTGCCATGTACTCCGCTTCACATGTAGATCCCGCCACGACGCTTTGCTTGCAACTGCACCAGCTTACTGCCCCACCATTCAAAATATACACGTATCTGGTTTGTGACTTAGAGTCATCCAGATCTGTGTCGAAGCTAGCGTCGACGTAACCCTTTACGACGAGCTCTTCGTCACCTCCATAAACGAGAAACATTTCCTTAGTCCTTTTCAGGTACTTCAGGATATTCTTGACCGCTGTTCAGTGTTCCTTGCCGGGATTACTTTGGTACCTTCCTACCAAACTGACGGCAAGGTTAACATCAGGTCTGGTACACAGCATGGCATACATAATAGAACCTATGGCTGAGGCATAGGGGATGATGCTCATCTCTTCTATATCTTCTGCCGTAGTCGGACATTGAGCTGAGCTCAATTTCATACCTTGTAACACAGGCAAGAACCCCTTCTTGGATTGATCCATATTGAACTTCTTCAATATCTTATCAAGGTATGTGCTTTGTGAAAGACCTATGAGGCGTCTCGATCTATCTCTATAGATTTTGATGCCTAATATATAAGCAGCTTCTCCAAGGTCCTTCATTGAAAAACTTTTATTCAAGTAGGCCTTGATGCTGTCCAAGAGTTCTATATCATTTCCCATCAACAGTATGTCATCTACATATAATATGAGAAATGCTACAGAGCTCCCACTCACTTTCTTGTAAACGCAGGCTTCTCCATAAGTCTGTGTAAACCCAAACGCTTTGATCATCTCATCAAAGCGAATGTTCCAACTCCGAGATGCTTGCACCAGCCCATAAATCGAGCGTTGGAGCTTGCACACTTTGTCAGCATTCTTAGGATCGACAAAACCTTCCGGCTGTATCATATACAATTCTTCCTTAAGGAAACCATTAAGGAATGCCGTTTTGACGTCCATTTGCCATATTTCGTAGTCATAGAATGCGGCAATTGCTAACATGATTCGGACGGACTTCAGCTTCGCTACCGGTGAGAAAGTCTCATCGTAGTCAACCCCTTGAACTTGTCGATAACCCTTAGCGACAAGCCGAGCTTTATAGATGGTCACATTACCATCCGCGTCTGTCTTCCTCTTAAAGATCCATTTATTTTCTATGGCTCGCCGCTCAACGGGCAAGTCAGTCAAAGTCCATACTTTGTTTTCATACATGGATCCTATCTCGGATTTCATGGCTTCTAGCCATTTGTCAGAATCCGGGCCCGCCATCGCTTCTTCATAGTTCGAAGGTTCACCGTTGTCTAACAGCATGATTTCCAAGACAGGGTTGCCGTACCACTCTGGTGCGGAACGTGTCCTTGTGGACCTTCGAATTTCAGTAGGGGCTTGATCAGAAGTATCTTGATCATTATCATTAACTTCCTCTCTAGTAGGTGCTGGCACCTCAGGAACATTTTCTTGAGTTGCGCCATTTTCCGGTTCAAGAGGTAATACTTCATCAAGCTCTACTTTCCTCCCACTTACTTCTTTCGAGAGAAACTCTTTCTCCAGAAAGGACCCATTCTTGGCAACAAAGATCTTGCCTTCGGATCTGAGGTAGAAGGTGTACCTAATAGTTTCTTTTGGGTATCCTATGAAGACGCATTTTTCCGACTTGGGTTCGAGCTTTTCAGGTTGAAGTTTCTTGACATAAGCATCGCATCCCCAAACTTTTAGAAACGACAGCTTAGGTTTCTTCCCAAACCATAACTCATACGGTGTCGTCTCAACGGATTTCGACGGAGCCCTATTTAAAGTGAATGCGGCAGTCTCTAAAGCATAGCCCCAAAAAGAAAGCGGTAAATCGGTAAGAGACATCATAGATCGCACCATATCTAACAGAGTGCGATTACGACGTTCGGACACACCATTACGCTGAGGTGTTCCAGGCGGCGTGAGTTGTGAAACTATTCCACATTTTCTTAAGTGTGCCCCAAACTCGTGACTCAAGTATTCTCCTCCACGATCTGATCGTAGAAACTTGATTTTCCTGTCACGTTGATTTTCAACCTCACTCTGAAATTCCTTGAACTTTTCAAAGGTTTCAGACTTGTGTTTCATTAAGTAGATATACCCATACCTACTTAAATCATCAGTGAGGGTGAGAACATAACGATAGCCACCGCGAGCCTCAACACTCATCGGACCGCACACATCAGTATGTATGATTTCCAATAAGTCGGTTGCTCGCTCCATTGTTCTTGAGAACGGAGTCTTGGTCATTTTACCCATAAGGCATGGTTCGCACGTGTCAAATGATTCATAATCAAGAGACTCTAAAAGTCCATCAGCATGGAGCTTCTTCATGCGTTTGACACCTATGTGACCAAGGCGGCAGTGCCACAAGTATGTGGGACTATCATTATCAAGCTTACTTCTTTTGGTACTCACATTATGAACATGTGTAGCATCACGTTCGAGATTCATAAAGAATAAACCATTCACCATAGGAGCATGACCATAAAACATATCTCTCATAAAAATGGAACAACCATTATTCTCAGATTTAAAAGAGTAGCCATCTTGAATTAAACGAGATCCCGATACAATGTTCATGCTCAAAGCTGGCACTAAATAACAATTATTAAGGTTTAAAACTAATCCCGAAGGGAGATGCAGAGGTAGCATGCCGACGGCGATCACATTGACCTTGGAACCATTCCCGACGTGCATTGTCACCTCGTCCTTTGCCAGTTTCCGCTTATTCCGCAGCCCCTGCTTTGAGTTACAAATGTGAGCAACTGCACCGGTATCAAATACCCAGGAGCCACTACGGGCACTAGTAAGGTACACATCAATTACATGTATATCACATATACCTTTTGTTTTGCCGGCCTTCTTATCCGCTAAGTACTTAGAGCAGTTCCGCTTCCAGTGACCGCTTCCCTTGCAATAAAAGCACTCAGTCTCGGGCTTGGGTCCATTCTTTGGCTTCTTCCCGGCAGCTTGCTTGCCGGGCGCGGCAACCTCCTTGCCGTCCTTCTTGAAGTTCTTTTTACCCTTGCCTTTCTTGAAGTTAGTGGTTTTATTGACCATCAACACTTGATGTTCCTTCCTGACTTCTACCTCTGCTGATTTCAGCATAGCAAATACTTCAGGAATGGTCTTTTCCATCCCCTGCATATTGAAGTTCATCACAAAGCTCTTGTAGCTTGGTGGAAGCGACTAGAGGATTCTGTCAATGACCGCATCATCTGGGAGATTAACTCCCAGCTGAGTCAAGCGGTTATGCAACCCAGACATAGTGAGTATGTGCTCACTGACAGAACTGTTTTCCTCCATCTTACAGCTGAAGAATTTGTCGGAGACTTCATATCTCTCGACCCGGGCATGAGCTTGGAAAACCATTTTCAGCTCTTCGAACATCTCATATGCTCCATGTCTCTCAAAACGCTTTTGGAGCCCCGGCTCTAGGCTGTAAAGCATGCCGCACTGAACGAGGGAGTAGTCATCGGAACGTGCCTGCCAAGCGTTCATAACATCTTGTTCTGCAGGGAGAACGGGTGCGTCACCAAGCGGTGCTTGTAGGACATAATCTTTCTTGGCAGCTATGAGGATGATCCTCAGGTTCCGGACCCAGTCCGTATAGTTGCTGCCATCGTCTTTCAGCTTGGTTTTCTCTAGGAACGCGTTGAAGTTGAGGACTACGTTGGCCATTTAATCTACAAGACATATTGTAAAATATTTAGACTAAGTTCATGATAATTAAGTTCAACTAATCAAACTATTAATGAACTCCCACTTAGATTAGACATCCCTCTAGTCATCTAAGTATTACATGATCCGAGTTAAACTAGACCGTGTCCGATCATCACGTGAGACGGACTAGTCAACATCGGTGAACATCTTCATGTTGATCGTATCTTCTATACGACTCATGCTCGACCTTTTGGTCTTCTGTGTTCCGAGGCCATGTCTGTACATGCTAGGCTCGTCAAGTCAACCTAAGTGTTTGCATGTGTAAATCTGTCTTACACCCGTTGTATGTGAACGTCTGAATAAAACACCCGATCATCACGTGGTGTTTTGAAACAGCAAACTGTCGCAACGGTGCACAGTTAGGGGGAACACTTCTTGAATTTATTGTGAGGGATCATCTTATTTACTACCGTCGTTCTAAGTAAACAAGATGCAAAACATGATAAACATCACATGCAATCAAATAATAAACGTGACATGATATGGCCAATATCACATAGCTCCTTTGATCTCCATCTTGGGGCTCCATGATCATCTTGTCACCGGCTTGACACCATGATCTCCATCATCATGATCTCCATCATCGTGTCTCCATGAAGTTGCTCGCCAACTATTACTTCTACTACTATGGCTAACGCGTTTAGCAATAAAGTAAAGTAATTTACATGGCGTTTCTTGATGACACGCAGGTCATATAAAAGAATAAAGACAACTCCTATGGCTCCTGCCGGTTGTCATACTCATCGACATGCAAGTCGTGAATCCTATTACAATAGCATGAACATCTCATACATCACATATAGATCATTCATCATTCATCACAACTTTGGCCATATCATATCACAAACCACTTGCTGCAAAAAACAAGTTAGACGTCCTCTAATTGTTGTTGCAAGTTTTACGTGGCTGAATTAGGGTTCTAGCAAGAACGTTTTCTTACCTACGTTAAAGCCACAACGTGATTTGTCAACTTCTATTTACCCTTCATAAGGACCCTGTTCATCGATTCCGCTCCAACTAAAGTAGGAGAGACAGACACCCGCCAGCCACCTTATGCAACTAGTGCATGTTAGTCGGTGGAACCGGTCTCACGTAAGCGTACGTGTAAGGTTGGTCCGGGCCGCTTCATCCCACAATACCGCTGAAGCAAGAAAGGACTAGTAACGGCAAGAAAGTTGACAAATCTACGCCCACAACAAATTGTGTTCTACTCGCGCAAGAAGAACTACGCATAGACCTAGCTCATGATGCCATTGTTGGGGAACGTTGCAGAAAACAAAAATTTTCCTACTCGTTTCACCAAGATCATCTAGGAGTTCATCTAGCAACGAGTCATTGGATGCATCTACATACTTTTGTAGATCGCGCACGGAAGCGTTCAAAAGAACAGTGATGATGTAGTCGTACTCGACGTGATCCAAATCACCGATGACCAGCGCCGAACGGACGGCACCTCCGCGTTCAACACACATACGGGACGGGAGACGTCTCCTCCTTCTTGATCCAGCAAGGGGGGAGGAGAGGTTGATGAAGATCCAGCAGCACGACGGCGTGGTGGTGGATGCAGGGCGTCACAGCAGCAGGGCTTCACCGAGACTATGAGGGAGAGACGTAACGGGGGGAGATGGAGGCGCCAGGGGCTGGTGTGTTAGGTCCCTCCTCTCCCCCACTATATATAGGGGTGCCAAGGGGGGTGGCCGGCCCTAGTAGATGAGATCTACTAGGGGGGGCGGCGGCCAAGGGGAGGTTTCCCTCCCCCCCAAGGCACCTAGGGGTGCCTTCCACCACTAGGACTCCTCCTAGGGGGAAACCCTAGGCGCATGGGCCTATAGGGGCTGGTGCCCTTGGCCCATCTAGGCCAAGGCGCACCCCTTACAGCCCATGTGGCCCCCCAGGACAGGTGGCCCCACCCGGTGGACCCCCGGGACCCTTCCGGTGGTCCCGGTACAATACCGATAACCCCGAAACTTGTCCCGATGCCCGAAATAGCACTTCCTATATATAATTCTTTACCTCCGGACCATTCTGGAACTCCTCGTGACGTCCGGGATCTCATCCGGGACTCCGAAAAACATTCGGGTTTCTGCATATACATATCTTCATAACCCTAGCGTCACTGAACCTTAAGTGTGTAGACCCTACGGGTTCGGGAGACAAGCAGACATGACCGAGACGACTCTCCGGTCAATAACCAACAGCGGGATCTGGATACCCATGTTGGCTCCCACATGCTCCACGATGATCTCATCGGATGAACCACGATGTCGAGGATTTAATCAATCCCGTACGCTATTCCCTTTGTCTATCAATATGTTACTTGCCCGAGATTCGATCGTCGGTATCCCAATACCTCGTTCAATCTCGTTACCGGCAAGTCACTTTACTCGTACCGTAATGCATGATCCCGTGACCAGACACTTGGTCACTCTGAGCTCATTATGATGATGCATTACCGAGTGGGCCCAGTGATACCTCTCCGTCATACGGAGTGACAAATCCCAGTCTTGATCCATGTCACCCAACAGACACTTTCGGAGATGCCCGTAGTCTACCTTTATAGTCACCCAGTTACGTTGTGACGTTTGGCATACCCAAAGCACTCCTACGGTATCCGGGAGTTACACGATCTCATGGTCTAAGTAAAAGATACTTTGACATTGGAAAACTCTAGCAAACGAACTATACGATCTTGTGCTATGTTTAGGATCGGGTCTTGTCCATCACATCATTCTCCCAATGATGTGATCTCGTTATCAATGACATCCAGTGTCCATAGTCAGGAAACCATGACTATCTGTTGATCAACGAGCTAGTCAACTAGAGGTTCACTAGGGACATGTTGGTGTCTGTTATTCACACATGTATTACGATTTCCGGATAACACAATTATAGCATGAATAAAGACAATTATCATGAACAAGGAAATATAATAATAATGCTTTTATTATTGCCTCTAGGGCATATTTCCAACAAGTGTTCCTCATTTTCGTTGATATACTTCCAGTCGACCCACCTCATTTCACACACTATAGGCTTCTTATCCAACAACACTGTCTCATAGAAGTCCTGTTGTTCCTTTGTGTGGAACCTGTAATCAACAGCAGTCCTTCTCCTGGTAGCATATGGATCTGTCTCTCTCCATAGCCTCAACCCTGAGTCTCTCCCGATCTTCATGTTCTCAGCCATAGGATGAGCATCATTGTGGTCTAGAATCTTGGGTTTGAGCTTTCTCAGGACTTGTCCTTCATCATCTTCATTAGCAGCAACTTCAGGCACTGGGGCCTTATTCTTCTCAGCAGCTGGTATACTCCTGGTATTCCTCTTAGGTGCACTCTTGGGCTTGGAGGCTGCTTTGGGTGCTTCTTTGGGCTTTGATGAAGCAGCCCCTGTCCTAATAGCATCACCCATAAGCTTCTGTGCCTGGGTGCTGGTGCAACAACCTCTTCTTCTTCTTCTTCCATCATGGAAGCCTTTCCAATCACTCTGGCGATGGTCTTCTTGACCCTTTCCTTCCTTTTCTTCCCTTCTGCAGCAGCCTCTTTGGGTTCAGATCCCAAAGGGACTTGAGTAGATGCTCTGGGCTTTGACATGGGTTGTCTTCTTGCTAGTCTTTTGATTTTCATCCCTGGCTTAATTGCAGCTGAGCTGTACTCCTTCTTGAGCACTTTCTTCTTTGATGTGGCATCATCCTCAGTGGCCACATAGTCTTCATCCTCAGACTCTGAAGTTTTCTTCTTCCTTGTTCTGGTGGCAGCTTTGGGCAAGTTGCTGGGAGTGCTCCTGCTACCATCATCTGAACTGCTAGAGGGACTAGTGCCCTCACTCAGGTGAACCTGCTCCTCGGACCCGTTCTGGCTGTCACTCTGATCAGACATATTGCAAACACTGACAACAGACCCTGTGAATAGATATAGATGAGATAGAGTGGATGAGCATCACAAAATGCAGAGGTTTTTGCAAAAGAATGAGTCAGAAACTTAGTTTTAGTTTTCCACAGAAAGCATTTCGGATCAACCGATTTGTAAACTCGGTGATACCGAAGCAGCTGTTGGAACCTAAACTAGTGAACTCGGTCAGACCGAGTCACAGTTTGGTGGCACCGAGACTGCTAGGGTTTCACAAAGTCCTGAACTCAGTCACACCGATTTGCAATTCTCGGTCAGACCGAAAATTACATGTGCAATGGCCTGAGCCGAATCGGTGGTACCGAGTTCCACAACTCGGATGGTCCGAGATGGTTTCGGCGGAAACCTAACCCTAAATTTTCAATTCAACTCTAATCTACCGAGTGTTTTGACTGGATAGAAGTGTTTCAATCGTGGTAAGAATCATAATAAACACAATGTGCTAGGAATCGGATGGGGATAGCACTGTGATCGAGTCCATACCCTAGTTTGGCGACGAACTCGCTACGGCGGCAACGGCGGGGAAGAATTCTGTTGACGGCGGTGGAGACCAGCGACAGGAGGTGGCTGGCAACGAGGAGGACGATCCGGAGACCTAGGAGGCAGAGCGAGCTATGCATGGGCGAAGGGGTTGTGGAGAAATTTCCAAAATTTTGCCCGTGAGTATATATAGCCCGACCCTGTCGGTGTGACTGAGTGGAACAACTCGGCGGCACCGAGATTCATAATCACAAGCAGTTACTGAAACTCGATGTGACCGAAAGGTTCAAATCGGTTGCGCCGAGATTGAAAACCTATATCGACTTAGTGATCTCGGTATGACATAATGGATGAATCGGTCAGACCGAAACGCACAAAGAAGTTTTGGAAGTTTAAGTCTATGACGAATCGGGGACTCCGAGTGCTCCTCACACAGAGTGGTTCGAATCTGACTTGATCAAATTTTGTGATGTAGCATGAATAGAGTTTGAGACGAGAAAAGCATAGATAGCTAGAGAGGGTTCTTAGGCATTCTTGTCCATTCACTTGGCAAAATAAAATAAAACCAATCAATCAAAATAACAAGTGGATGTCTTCGAATGAGTGAAATATGCAATCAACATGCTCACACAATAAAATGGCAATTGAAATATGTGGCAAAGCATGCACAACCAATTCTAGCATCTATCAAACAATTTGCGATGACTAGGTCATCTATATATGAGTATATTGACTTAGGAGTCAAATAAGAACATTTGATCATAGGTCATACTCATCGTTTAAGCACAAGTGGGGTTACCACTTTTACATAAAGCATTGTTGTGTTCACACCATTAGAGTTGCTTTAGCTCAATTCTTAGAGTAAAGCTCCCCCTAGATGTGAGATCCCCCCTAAGAGGGATGAACTAACCTTGGGTTTTGTCGATGATGACTTCATGTAGATGTTGAAGATGTGGATGCTCAATGTTGATGTAGATCATTTGGAGCTATCCATTGGAGTGAGTTGCACTTTCAATACCTACACGGGTTAGTCCCACAAGGAACAAACAAGGATATCCATAGACATAAAGTGATGCACACACACGATGATGTCTATGAAAGCTTTTATTACCTTGTCCCTTGTCTTACCAACAAGAGGGTTTGTGACTCCTTGAACTAGTGCAAGATGTGGAAGTTGATTGCACTTGTTCTTGCCAAGATGATAAGAGTGAAGTATGTTGGCGGAGTCACCCTCAAGAACTCTCTAGTTCTTCTTCGGGATCCACACCATCTTGATGGGAATCCTCGGTGTTGTAGTTGTACTTGATGAAGTGGAACTTGAAGTAGTCTTGGGAACCCACTTGACCAAGGCCTTAGGAGCTTCTTCAAATGCATCAATTTCCTCTTGAAGCTTGTCCTTGCCTTTTTGCTTGTGGTCTTGTGGTGGAAGATCATCTTGAGCTTGTGTCCCTTTGAGAGAAGTAGGATCATACTTCTCTTGTTGAGGAACAAACTTCGTCTTGGGGTATTGATCTTCTTCCCACTCAACTCCATTGGCATTGAACTTTCGTTCAAAACCAACACCTTGATTCTTTTGGTGCCTTCCTTGCTTGCGTACAATTTCCTCGAATTGCTTACTTCCGGCAAGGCTCTTGTAAACACCTTTCTCTATAATTCCCTTCAATAAACTATTTTCTTGCTCAAGTGTAACTTGGCTAAGAGAATCATTAGTGGAATCAAGAGAACTACCAGAAGCAACAATATTGGATTTAGCATGATTATTGTTACTACTAGAGGAAGAATCTTTCTTGTTCTTGTTACTAAACTTGACTTGAGGCATGTAAGTGGATAAGAGTAAATGCTTGGCAATGTAAGAAGAACTTTTCTTGCGAAGATCATCATTGATTGCTTTTAAGAACTCATGCTCTTGCTCAAGGTTGAGCTTTTCAAAGCGTAATTTCTCATGAGTCCTTAAAAGTTCTCGATGATCTCCTAAGATAGTTTCATGAGCTAACTTAAGAGTGTTTAGTTCTTTAGTTAGAGACTCAATCTTCTCCTTATCATTGTCATTCGTTTTATCTTGATTAGCATGATTAATTGACGTTTCATCATAGGATTCATCACTAGAGTTGTCAACAAGTAAATCATCATCACCTAACAAGTCATCTTCATCACTATTGAAATCAACATACTCGGGGTGTGATACCTTTGGGCCTTTAGCCATGAAGCATGTTCCAACTCCTTCATTTGGTGAGTCAAATATGTCGTAGGAGTTGGTTGTCACAAGTGCTAGACCGGCAACACCTTCATCTTGAGTATATTTGGAGTCGGAGTGATAGCTTCTCTCGGAGTGGTTGTCGGAGTCGGAGCCGGATACCCATTCACCAACATGAGCTTGATGTCTTCATTTTGTGTAGCTCCTTGATGACTTGTCCTTTCTTTCCGAATCCTTGCTTCTCTGTGAGGGTCTTCGTTCATAACGATCATCTCTACTCCTTCTTTCTCTAGATGGTGATTCTTCTCTTCTACTTCTTCTCTTGGGAGACTCTTCTCTTCTCTTGTAGGGGACTGTACACTCATTGGAATAGTGTCCGGGCCTTCCACAATTGTAGCAGTTTTGCTCTCGACTAGAAGATTTTTTGTCATTGTAGGACCTTGACTTGGAGCTTCTCTCTTTGCTTCTACTCTTGTAGAACTTGTTGAAGTTCTTCACCATTAAGCTCAATTCTTCATTGAAGGTTTGTTTCTCACTCGATGATGTGGGGGCTTCACATGAGGCTTTGTAAGCACCACTTGATTTGTTGTGAAGTTCCTCTTTATCCTTGAGTGACATCTCATGAGCAACAATTCTTCCGATGACTTCCGTTGGCTTGAGATCTTTGTAATTGGGCATCATTTGGATCAATGTGCACACGGTATCATATTTTCCATCCAAGGCTCTTAGGATCTTCTTGATGATGAATCTATCGGTCATCTCTTCACTCCCTAAGCCGGCAATCTCATTTGTGATAAGAGCAAGCCTAGAGTACATTTCAGCGATACCTTCACCATGCTTCATTTTGAACTTGTCAAGTTGACTTTGAAGCACATCCAATTTGGATTTCTTGACGGAGTCGGTACCTTCGTGCATATCAATCAAAGTATCCCAAATTTCCTTTGCATTCTCAAGACGGCTGATTTTGTTGAATTCTTCGGGGCACAATCCATTGAAGAGGATATCACAAGCTTGAGCATTGTATTGCAGCATCTTCAACTCTTCCGCGGTAGCTTCACGGTTCGGTTCTTTTCCATCAAATAATTCACCTTGCAAGCCAATACACACAATAGCCCAAACGGCGGGGTTATGTCCAAGAATATGCATTTTCATCTTATGCTTCCAACTAGCAAAATTAGTGCCATCAAAGTAAGGACCTCTACGGTGATAATTTCCCTCGCTAGACGCCATACTCTCCTAGGTTGTGAGACCAAGGCTATGACCACCAAAAGCTATGGAAATCAAAGCAAATGGAGACCAAAGCTCTGATACCACTTGTAGGATCGAAAGTATGTCTAGAGGGGGGGTGATTAGACTACTTGACCAAATAAAAATCTAGCCTTTTCCCAATTATAGTTCTTGGCAGATTTTAGCTATCTTAGCACAAGTCAAGCAATCTCCACACAATTCAAGCAAGCATACAAAAGAGTATATGAGCAGCGGAAAGTAAAGCATGCAACTTGTAACAATGTAAAGGGAAGGGTTTTGAGGATTCAAACGCAATTGGAGACATAGATGTTTTTGTCGTGGTTCCGATAGGTGGTGCTATCGTACATCCACGTTGATGGAGACTTCAACCCACGGAGGGTAACGGTTGCGTGAGTCCACGGAGGGATTCACCCACGAAGGGTCCACAAAGATGCAACCTTGTCTATTCCATCACGGCCGTCGCCCACGAAGGACTTGCCTCACTAGCGATAGATCTTCATGAAGTAGGCGATCTCTTTGCCCTTACAAACTCCTTGGTTCAACTCCACAATCTTGTCGGAGGCTCCCAAGTGACACCTAGCCAATCTAGGAGACACCACTCTCCAAGAAGTAACAAATGGTGTGTTGATGATGAACTCCTTGCTCTTGTGCTTCAAATGATAGTCTCCCCAACACTCAACTCTCTCATAGGATTTGGATTTGGTGGAAAGAAGATTTGAGTGGAAAGCAACTTGGGGAAGACTAGAGATCAAGATTCATATGGTTGGAATGGAATATCTTGACCTCAACACAAGTGTAGGTGGTTCTCTCTCAGAAAATGTGTATTGGAAGTGTAGGTATGTTCTGATGGCTCTCTCCACGAATGAAGAGTGGGTGGAGGGGTATATAGCCTCCACACAAAATCTAATCATTACACACAATTTGCCAAACTCGGTGGGACCGAATGGTTAAACTCGGTCGGACCGATTCAGCAAACCTAGTGACCGTTAGGATTTTCGGTGGGACTGAGATGCAACTCGGTAGGACCGATATGGTTAGGGTTAGGGCATAACGTAATCTCGGTGTGACCGATTACACAAACTCGGTGGGACCGATTTTGGTAATAAGCTAACCAGAGAGTTGGTCAGGTAAACTCGGTGGGACCGATTCGCTCATCTCGGTGAGACCGAAATGTTACAAAAGGGAAACAGAGAGTTTACATTGCAATCTCGGTGGGACCGATCGCTCATCTCGGTAAGACCGAAACGTTACGAAGGGAAACAGAGAGATTACAATCCCATCTCGGTGAGATCGAGATCCCTATCGGTGAGACCGGTTTGCCTAGGGTTTGTGGCAGTGGCTATGACATTTGAAACTCGGTGGCGCCGGATAGAAAGAATCGGTGGGGCCGAGTTTGACTTTTGGTTTAGGTCATATGTGGGTGTGGGAAGGTAGTTGAGGGTTTTGGAGCATATCACTAAGCATTTTGAGCAAGCAAGCCATTAAGAAACACCTCATCCCTCCTTGATAGTATTGGCTTTTCCTATAGACTCAATGTGATCTTGGATCACTAAAATATAAAATGTAGAGTCTTGAGCTTCAAGCTTGAGCCAAACTTTTTGTCCTTAGAATTTTAAGGGATACACTTTCCTCATCCATGCCATGCCATTCATTGAGCTTTTCCTGAAATATTAATCTTGGAATAATGTTAGCTCAATGAGCTATATGTTATTAGGAATTACCAAAACCACCCAGGAATAGTTGCACTTTCAACATATCTCAAAGCAACATTGGAGGGTAATGATAAAAGTATCCGGAAGCCGAGCTTCAAAAATCCACGTTCCCCAAGGCGAGGTACGACGGGGCCTTCTTCAAGGTGCTGAATGTGGTACACTATGCTAACCTAGATGGCGCTCCTTTGCCGCCTTGGGGAGGGCATTTCTAGTCCCGCCAACTTTCCTCGCCAGCTTGCCTCCGCCTGGAGTAAGAGGAGAGTGAGTGGCCACCATCACAACTGACGCAGCCTTTGCTGACGGCGTGACGGTCCACACCACATTATTCATCCCCAGCTGCTTCCTTGGTGCTAGCAGCGGGGTAGCGCTGATGGGAGTGGCCGACGGGGTTGCAGAGGAGTCCTACTGGAGCCAGGACTTGTGGCGCCGACGACATTTGGCAGCTATGGTGGGAAGAGGAGGCGCCTCGGTCGAGAGTTGGGAGACGCCGGATTTTTCTTGAGAAGTGGGTGCGACCGAGCAAATATGAGAGAGTTGGGCCGGGTTTGAGAGTCAACTCCTTCAAATTTTGAGTAGTTAACCGTCTGTGGGTTTGGCTGTTAACTCCTCAAAACATTTTATTGAGGAGTTAAATGTTTTGAAGAGATCTGCTAGAGATGCTCCCTGAAGAGTCAATACTGAATCGTCGAGCCATCTAAAAAGTCATGCTTGAACTAAGAGCATCTACAACCGGTCCCTCAAATCCTTCTCAAATGCCCAAGCGGACAACCCGGTCATTGTCCATATATGAGAGAGAAGAAAAAAGATGACCCAACCGGACCTCTCATTTTGTCCTCATATGTTTATGTTGTACGCAAAACCTCATACCCAACCCATAAATGGGGACAATATGGGGATGCCCGGGCGTGTGTAGACAGTGCACCATGTAGGATATGCCCCCCCTCCCGTGGACCAATTTTTCTCTTTCATTTTTTTCTTTTCTTTCTCCCTCTTCATCCTCACCAATCATATGCACACGACCAAATATTTTAGAGGTAAATGGGGAGCATGGCTGCATGCATGGACAAATAGAAGCTCTAAATGGACATGCCAGGGCACTGACCGGGCACGTCCGTGGATGTTTGATGAGCCAAAGTTGCCCATTGAAACTATTTTACCTAAAAGACTGCCATAACCATCACAGACGAGGATACAAACGAACACCAACCCTGCTAAGGATACTAGCTATACAAGAGAAGCACAAAGAGCTAGAAACAGGGAACCAAAAATAGGGACTAAGCAAAGCCAAGCTAATAACTAAACTAAGGAGGCTAGCTACTTCCGGGCAATAAGCTCCAGCCTTCTCAGAACGCCTCCACACACCTCTCCAAGTAGGACACCACTCAAAGGCACACTCTAGTCGACGAGGCAGGCGAAATAAGCTACCTTCAGTTTGACGGAGGAAGGGCCAAATAGATGACGCCTCCAAGGAGGAGAACGACGTCCGCAGACAGCATCGCGGTTGGCTGACAAGGTCAAGCACGGCATTTGCCGGCACCCCACCAACCAACCCGAGAGAGCATCACTGTCGACCGACAACCACACCCAAAGCACCTTGACTGAAGAGAATCATCGATGGCGTACCCGCATGGCACAGATCCTAGCAACCCCCAGTCCTGGGATGACCTCGCATTGCAAGCAGACTACTATCTAGAAGAGGCCAAGAAGACAATGAGATACACTATCGCTGATAAGAAGCACCGAGAGGAACCTCGGTAATGAAATCAGATGAGCACCGCTGATGTAGACACCGAGGAAGGGAGGACTCAACTATGTTGAGGAAGTCAGATGTCCAGGGGAGGATGTACTGGGAGCAACGCCTCCGAGGAGGAAAATGACGTCCTTAGATGTCGTCGTCGACAGCAATGGCCGGAGCCTTGCACAACTTTCGCCGAACTGTCCTCCCATGTGATACGTCTCCGTCTTAACTATAATTTTTTATTGTTCCATACCAATATTATATAATTTTCACATACTTTTGGCAACAATTTATATGATTTATTGGACTAACATATTGATCCAATGCCCAGTGCCAGTTTCTGTTTGTTGCATGTTTTTGTTTCGCAGAATATCCATATCAAACGAAGTCCAAACGCGATAAACCTTCACGGAGATTTTTTTGGAACATATGTGAATTTCTGGAAGAAGAATCAATGCAAGACGGTGCTCGAGGGGCCCACTAGGCACCAGGGCATGCCAGGGGGGGCCTAGCGTGCCCTGATGGGTAGTGGGAACCTCGTAAGGAGATTGTTGCCCTTCTTTCGCTGCAAGAAAGATAATTTATGGATAAAAATCCCCTCAAAATTTCAGCCCAATCGGAGTTACGGATCTCCGAAAATTTAAGGAACGATGAAGGGCCAGAAAATAGGAACGCGAAACAGAAGAGAACAAAGAGAGAGAGGGAGAGAGAGAGATCCAATCTAGGAGGGGATCTCGCCCCTCCGTCGCCATGGAGGCCATGGACTAGAGGGGGAACTCTCCTCCCATCTAGGGGGAGGCCAATGAAGAAGAAGAAGAAGGAGGGGGCTCTCTCCCCTTCTCTCTCGGTGGTGCCAGAATGCCACCGGGGCAAGGATCATGACGGCGATCTACATCAACAACTTCGCTGTTGTCACCACCAACTCTCTCCCTCTCTATGCATCAGCGTAACCTCTCTATTCCCTCTGTAATTCTCTACTTAAACATGGTGCTCAACACTATATATTATTATCTAATGATATGTGGTTATCCTATGATGTTTGAGTAGATATGTGTTGTCCTATGGGTTGATTGATGATCATGATTGATTTGAGTTGTATATTTTTTTGGTGCTCTCCTATGGTGCCCTCCATGTCGCGCAAGCGTGAGGGATCCCCACTGTAGGGTGTTAGTTCATGATTCGCTTATGGTGAGTGGCTAGAGTGACAGAAGCTTGTGTCCGAGTAAGGGGGTTGTTGCGTATGGGATAAAGAGGACTTGATACTTAATGCTATGGTTGGGTTTTACCTTAATGATCTTTGCTAGTTGCGGATGCTTGCTAGAGTTCCAATCATAAGTGTATATGATCCAAATACGGAAAGTATGTTAGCTCATGCCTCTCCCTTATATAAAATTGCAATAATGATTACCGGTCTAGTTATCGATTGACTAGGGACAAACCTTTCTCTTGTGTTACAAAAACCTTTCTACTACACTACTAAATTTATTATCTTGCAATTTATTCGTAGTTTTATTCTCGCAAAGTACTTCTAGTTTTATTCTTGTTCTAGGTAAAACGGACATTAAGTGTGCATAGAGTTACATCGGTGGTCGATAGAACTTGAGAGAATATGAATTCTACCTTTATCTCAATGTTAGGTTCGACACTCTTATTTATCGAAAAAGTTGCAATTGATCCCCTATACTTGTGGGTTATCACCATGGCACTGAAGCGTGACCACCCTGGCGAGGAAGAACAACCGCTCGACGCCACGAGAAAGCCGTCGGTCCCTATCAAGCCACCTGATCAAAGCCGCCCCGGGCCCAAACCGGCGACGGAGTCACCACCAGAAGAGCGATCGTAGACTGCCCTGACCCCCTGGTCACGGCAACTCCTCCGGCGCTATGACCCCACGCTTTTGAGCGCCGGACAATAGGTCCTCGGGCAGGAAGCTCCCCGGCACACGGCTGGCCGAGGCGGCCATCGCCGCCCTGTCCATGACCACCTCAGGAGGAAGGCGTCGGTCTCAACCCCCCTGGTTGCGACCTCCAGCCTGACCATATGCTCCGCTCGACCTAGATCTAGGCTGGAGCAAGCTCCACCATGGTGAGCCCCAAGGGCGACGGAGGGCAAGACACCAGCTTTCCAGCCACGACAACCCACCACGAGCAGCCCCCGTCGACGGGACCACCACCAACACACCGTCAGCGCCTCCCACTTCAGAATGAGATCCAGATGGAAGCAACACGGCTGAAACCCCGCCACTCGTGCCATGGCGGTGTACCACCACCTCCCAACTCAACTATCGACGGAACCGGACATCCCCGACACCGGTAGCCCCACCGGACTCCACGCCCCCACGAGCGGCCGACCCGCGCCGCCGTAGCCTCGAACATGGGAGGAGGGAGAGGCCCATTGAAACTATAGATGCCTGAACATAAATACTTACAAATCATTGCCTAAATATTAATTTACTTTCTTAACATAAAATGAATCTAAGTTTACATATATGTAATTAGTTGAGTATACCAAGAACTTTATAGCATGTTTTTTTACATTATGTTATCCATGAACCAAAGGCGTTTATTCACAAAAATAAATACTAAAAATGAACCAAAGGTGTCTACGTGATTAGGTACACCACAGAATGAGATGATTAAGTGCCTAGCTCGGCCTTTTTATGTTACTAGGGAAAGGGCCCGTGCCTTGCAACGGGTATAAAATCAATTTGAAAGTTCGTGTGTGCAGCTCCAATCCATCTCCTTCTACCTTGTCTCATCTTCCCTTTTATTTGAAACTGCTGGCAGTAAATACTACAATTGCAAAGGCCACGATTGGACATGTTTAATTAGGATTGCTCTTAGCCTCCCAACACATTCTCAACATAAAAGCATTAATTATAAAGTGTCAACCCAACGATGGTGACCAAGTGAAAAAAGAAAAATAACTTCAAGTAATTCTAGATGGATGGAGTATGTCAACAACAAAGACACGCCACATCGTTTTTGAACCGGTGAAAATATCTCACATCTGTATGAAAATCACATAATGTTATCAAGCAGAACAAATACTATAAGTATTTTTCTTTCCTTTGGTCCCAACATAACTATTTAGTAGATCAGATAGACAACCAAGGTTGTGCAAGAGCTATTTCGTTAGAGCATCTACAACAGGACATAGCAAATATGACCCCTTAAACACCCACGGATGCGCCCGGTCAGTGACCGGGCGTGTCCATTTTAAGCCCCTATTTGTCCATCCACACAGCCACACTTCTCATTTTTCTTCTTCATATGTCCGGTCACTCGCATGTGATTGAAGGAGATGAAGATTGGCGTGTCTGTGAGCCCTCATATCCTCCCTAGATTTGAGATGGACATGAGAGTTCACGGACAGCCCGAACGTATAGAAATTGCATGAGGGTCCGGTTGGGTGAGTTTTTTCCTTCTCTCTCTTGTCCGGTCACTGACCCGGACGCGTCCGCGGGCGTATGAAAGATGATTTGAGGCGTCCGGCTATAGATGCTCTTATTGGTGCCAACTAAATGAAATAAGAACCTAGGACTTTGCTCATATGCATCAAAACAATATGTAAAGGGGTAGTTTCACGAAAAAACCTAACAAACATAGTGTTTCAAGCCTCAAAGAGGTTGATCTGGATGCCCTCGGTATCCTAGACCTAGCATAACATAGTGTTACACATTGATCTGCAATTCTGTTGATGACTCTCAATAGCGACTTGCACATGGCACCATGGCTAGGCATTATGTCAAATAGATGAACAATATTACAAAGAACGTGACATAAAAAAATCGTGCTGATAAGTGATAAAACGCCTAACCTGCTCTGCCATGATTATGGTGATGGATGCTCTCTCGGCAGTATCATTGAGGGGGTATGGATGGCAGAGCTAGATGGACAACATCTAAGATTATGCATGACTGTGGCATTGCCGACCTTGAGCTTCTGCCCAAGCATGTGGCAATATCAGTCATGATTGGATTATGATCTGGGATGCTTAACCTCTCGGATAGTGCAAAAGACTATGATATACAACCTTGGTGTAAGGTTTTAAGCATCATTACCATTATCTAAAAATTCATAGAAATGTAAGTCAGCAGGAATTCCTCTATACTAATACTTATAAGAGCTGCTATATTACAAACTTCAAAAATATCTATGTAATAAGATTTGGATTGCTTAGCACGTCCATGTTATAACCATAATTCTACACAGTAAGTACTCCATCCCCTTGTCTTAATAGTATTTCGGCAGAGCTCCTGCTTGGTTTTCAGAAAATAGAATACTCACACATTGCCAAAGGCAAAATTTAAGTTGGGAATTTGAGTCTGGTATCATGTAAGTTGTGCTTGGTTGACTAAAAAAATGTACCAATGTATGTTTGATGACAGATACCAACATGTGTTATGAACGTATAATATCACTCCACTTAGTCTAATACCAGAATTGGTATAAAAAATTAGTTTGCTTTCTTATTACCAATAGCTTACCAACTTTTCTATCCCAAACAAAGCACTAACCTAAGTTACAATATACTGACTTCCAACCCTAAAACAAATTGCAATGCAGTCCCTTAATTAACCCACTTAAATTATTTAAGAACATGGAGGCTACCAAGTTAATTCAAAGCTATAGACTATGCCAAAAAAATTATAGATTGCTCTGGATGAGTACACATTACAGATGGGCGAAGAGAAGCATGAAACAATCATTTTTGTGACCACACACCTAATCGCCGCACCTAATCTTCTCAATGCTCATAGTCATGGGTTCTCTCCCCAGATCCATTGAGGGGCATAACTAAGTGGATCGAGGTGGTAGACATCAGTGGGTGGCGGCTCCATGACACATCATGTGAGGCATTGCTGACCAGGAGCTTTGCACTGGGATCATGGCTGCGGGTTGTGGTCGAGGGAGAAAGCTTGCTTCTCTTCTTCCGGATGTGCAGGTTGGTGGTGGACGCAAGTGTTCAGTGAAGCTCAGAGGCAGAAGGCATCCAACCAAATCATCATACTTGACACTTCAAAATCTGCATCCTTGGACAGAATCCCGTTTGTGATGCCGAGGTTTCACAACGTGTTGCATTGGTGCCTTCTTACCTCACAGGTGCTCTCCTTCCCCGCTCGCAAGACCCTGCACGGAACGAAAATACTTACCATGATAATCGTATATTTCTTCAGGTGCATCGCAATGATTACTTTTGTCAATGAGACAAAACCGAAATCTGGATATAATATTCAGTCATTTACATGCAAACTTTTTTGGGAGTTTTTTTTCCGCTGAGTGCAAATTATATATTATTTTAAACAGATCATGTGATCCTGAGACACATCAGTGGTTTTCACATTAATTATATTGTATTTATGCCACAGAACATATACGTGATCCATCAGTTTCTTATATGTTCCCCTCCAAACATATGAAGTGGTGAAAAGATTTATAAATCCCGTAACTAATATGGATTAAGAATGTTTATTGCAAATATTGGTACTTCAAATAAATTTGATTGTTGCATAAAGTCGGGAGACGCTCATCTGAATCACCTGCAAATATATAGATTAGCTATTAGTTTCATAAAAAAGAAACTAATTATCTTGCCGGTGTGGCCTTGTGGGAATATTCCAACAAAATAAGAACGCGCAATTTTGTTTTCATATACAGTAATTATCAACCTACTGAGAATGCAATAAACCATAGTACATCTAAGCTTATTAAGGGTCTAATCATATATGTATGCATCCATTAATTCCATCTATTCATCATCAGGTGTCTAATTATGCATCAATTAATCCAACATATCCATCAGTTTCATGTTTGTATAACCAAGTACTATACATATAAGAGCTGAAAAGAGATCAGACCTGAGATTAAACGGGCTGGAGCACGACAATCATATGTCCCACTGAACTCTGGAGCACACAAAAATAGTTTGATGCAAAGGAAAAACAAAGCACTTCGATGCTAGGATCAGTTTGTGCTTGTTCCAGTGTTTCGACACTTCGACCACATACTATCAAAAGAGCACTACTATGTACGATCCACAGTTATCACTTTGACAGAAATTCAGACCACCTACTATCAAAAGAGCACTACTATGTACGATCCACAGTTGACACTTTGGCAGAAATTCAGAAACACATGTTCCATAGTAGAGTTCAGAAAAATTAACATGTCTGATGCCCGTTGCCTTGACCTTTACTATCTACTTCATCTTTGAATCCACGGACAACCAAACAAATAAGATCAATCTCCAATCCCTGAAAAATCAACTGAGTATTCCCCTCTCGATCTCTTCGTTGCTCAGCCACAGGAGGCTGCAGAGCCAGAACAGGGGAGCTTGTGTGGGTTGGAGGCTGTCCGCGAGGAGGGCCCGCACGGGAGATGCAAAGTTTCATCTCTGTAGCAGGTCGTGAGCAGCACTGGATGGGAGAGGATAGAGGTGTGGAGCCGGCGAGCAGCACACCTCGGGGGAGTGGAGACAGAGATGTCAGGGAAAGGTGGTGGTATCCTTGCGCACGACAGCGCGAGGCGATGGCAGAGATGCTGGGGCCTGGGGGTGCCACGCGGTGTCGAGGTTAGTCGCCTCGGCGGGGTCCTCGCCCACAATCAGGACGTCCACCGGCGCTCCATCGTGGCTATTGGCGGGCGCCGTGCTCCAGGGAGCCAGTGGCTAGGGCTCCGTCAAGGCTATTTACCGGCGGCGGGGGACTACAACGGCGATTGGGGACGGAAGATGGTGGCGAGGGCTGCCGGAAGCGGTGCCATGGGGGCGCGGCGGCGAAAGGAACCCTAGTTCCGGGGCGTCTCGCGTCCTCGTGCGGGAGAGAGAGGGCCTCTAGAATCCTTTTTTTCACTTAATAATTAATAACAGATGAAAGTTTGTGGAGTGCGGGATGATTACCCAAAAAAGCAGGAGACAAAAATAAGGGAGGAAGGACGTGCAGACCCAAATTAGTATCACCTCGTTTATATTACGATTTTGTCCATACAAATTGTAAAAGCGTATTATAATTAATAACAGATGAAAGTTTGCGGAGTGCGGGGATGATTACCCAAAAAAGCAGGAGACAAAAACTAGGGAGGAAGGACGTGCATACCCAAATTAGTACCACCTCGTTTATATTACGATTTTGTCCATACAAATTGTAAAAGCGTATTATGACATGAGAAGAAAACGTATTGTGACGGTGAATCCACGGAGTCAATCCGTGTTTTATTATTAGGGATAGATTAGGTATCACTCGCTTTTCGTGCACGTATGCAAGTAGACCTACTGAATATATTGGAACTTCATGAGCGTCCACGTCAGCCTCCTTAATTCGACAGCTCCCTCTGAAGATATGTTAGGTCACTAATTTGCTTCTCCCACCTGACTTGTCAAGTAGTAGAACAAAATACTTTGAATATCCAGCAGGCGCATGGAACAGGCATATGGAGATCAGGAGATGGAGCCTAACTGAGATAAACTACACAGCAAAAAAAAGAGAGATAGACTACACAGCCCACGCTGAACGTCAAGTTCAGTTTTGCTTTAACCATACGCAACTGATTAGAAACAGGTAGGAAACAGGTAGTCGTGTCAGCTTCTTACTGCTCACTACTGCTGGCCAATAGCCAGTTAAAAATTTGGAAAACCTTGTCGGCGTCACAGCCCAAAGCTCCTTTACTTGCTACAGCACTATAAAGCTAGTTGATCTTGATCCACACGAACGCTTCTAGTGTACTCCCTCCGTCCCATATTAAAAGACATTTTTGCAAGTTTTTTCAGCTTAAGACGGATTTACAAGCGGTCTCAGCTTGCAAAAATGTCTTTTATTATATGGAGGGAGTAGTACTTATGACGATGACTCGACGAGATTCTGAGGTTTTCTTGGGTGGGAGCATATCGAATTATGAAGGCTGCATGCGTTTCTCCCTCCCGAAAGTGTTCACATACGTACTCCACTTTGGATATGATATCTTTTTATTATCTTCGAACAGACGTACCTATGCAAGATTAGTCTGTGGCATCATCACTTTCCAGTTGTCTGTGGCAGCAAGTGGGCGTGTAGGATGCGAGGCCAGATGCGTGCTTCATACCATAAGCTAATTATAAGCATCCTAATTAGTCTGGTTGAGTAGGAGCATTATTGCATGGGATAGCATTACCGAATCAGCTCTGGTGATTTTGACATCTACAAAGTTTCAACGCCTCTATTTTTTTTAAAGGTTCAGCAAAACTTTTTTGAGGGTCGAAAGATTCAGCAATTGCTGGCTTGTATTATGATAGGTAGGGACCAGTACGTATCTAAACGTATGGAGTTTTATGAAGGTTTCATAGATCCCTTCCATAACTAATCTTC
>NC_041392.1:518057086-518061754 GCF_002162155.2 Triticum dicoccoides | reverse complement strand
TCAGGGGCTATGGGCCCCTCACCCTGATAATTTGCAAGCATCCCTGTTAATCCTGTAATCATAAGCCCATACGTGTAGCATTGCTCGAGCAGTAATTACAGTATCGTAAGATCGTAAGAGAAGCGATCAAGGAGTGCCCAAAATAAAGAAAAGGCATGAAAAGGGTACGACATGGCGATCCCTCACATGGGTTCCTCGAATGGGTGCATCATGCCAGTTGCCCCGGCCGTTCTCCACGAGTCTATCGATCGCCGGACAGATTTGATGATGTAGTTGATCTCCGAGTTTGCCCCGTCGGGCCCAGGCAGTATTGGGGTTTCAACACATCTAATTTTTTGACCCTCAAACCGTAGAATAATTGTCCTACGGTAATTTTCATTAATTAAGTATAATATTTACAAGTGCAAAGTAAAAGTAAAGTATTCATCCGATGCTAGCTCTAGGAAACATGATCAATTAAATAATTACAGGTTCTGTTCTACCTAAATTATGATCTTCTATGCTTTGGATTGCTTGGCTCTGATCTGAGGAGCCCAAACGCCTTCTTGCAAATAGTGAACCCAGCCTGGGATGTGAGGTGCTGCTGACTTGAAGATCTTATCATTTCTAATTGACCAGATACTCCATCACCCCATGATAATAATGTGCATGGCAATCTCTTTTGGTAGATGAACTAAAGCAAGCTTAATGTCATCAAACATTGAAATACCTCTGTTCTTAGATGGAACGATGCGGTCCCAATAGTGAAGAGCAAATGGGCAGTTCCAAAAGAGGCGCAACAACGTTTCCTTAGTGTTGTCTGCACAAAGTGCACAATTATAGCTTTTCAAGTATATATTTTATGATGAAGGAGATTTTTGGTGTTAACACGATCATGAAGCACTAGCCAGAAGAAGATTTTATATCTCAATCTTCATGATGTTTTCCAAAATCCCTGAATAAAGAGGGAGCTGTGATGGCTCCCATCATAAGCTTATACATTTGCAAGGAAGAGTATAATCTTGGAACCACTGGTAGTGCCCATGAATCAGTTGCATTGGTCCTTGTCCTATCAACAAGACGGGTCTGCAGAGTGTTATACTGCTAGAATGCTTGGAGGGACAGAGGTCTATGGAAATGGTCCTCGATCTCTTGTAAGCTCAGGACTTGCTGGAGTGAAATGTCCATGTTGATGGAGAAAGAATAAAGCTGAGGGAACTTATGCCTTAAAGGTTGATCCCACCAACAATCAGTCCATAAGATTGTTGCATTTCTTGAACCAACTTTGCATATAGAAAATTTCTTGTATGTAGCCAAGAGTTTTAAAATAGATTTCCACTAGAATGAGCCAACCTATCTGTCTCCAGGCAAAGAGTTAGAACAACATGTTTCCCAGATAATGTTGACCAAAGATGTGTCCACTTTATTGTGGAATTTATACAAATACTTCATTAGAAGAGCTTGATTATGTGTTGAGATGTCTAAAATAACCACCCCCCATGATCCGGCTTGCAAGCTTTGTCCCATGCAATCAAAGCTGCACCTCTCCCTAGGGTACTATATTTCCTCCATAAGAAATTCTTCAAGTAAATATTAAGTTGGTTAACCAAAGTAGTAGGTATCATGAGTGTACACATAAACAAGGTAAGAAGCTGGAGAAGACTGATTTGATGAGAGTCAGTTTGTCTCCAGTAGACAACAAAGTGGAGCAGCCCAATAACCTATTTCCACTCTTTTTAGCAGTGGGATAAAATCTTCAACTCTTGGCTTACTAAGGCTAAGTGGAAGACCAACATAAGTATGTAGGGGAGTTCCAATTTTACATCCAAATAAGGCAAAGAGTTCTTGCATCTTTTGATCCTGTGTGTTGATGACAATCATGGTTGACTTGGCATAGTTCACTTTCAGACCAGCATAGGCAACATAGTGGAGCAGGAGGCTCTTGACATTATTCAATTGAGCAACATCAACATGGGATACTAATATAGTGTCATCTACATATTGTATGATTGGGTAATCAGGTTGGAGTGGTGGATCAAAGGAGAAACCACCAAGGAATTGTGCATGGCTTCATTCAGCACAATTTCCAAATGATCAGCTGCCAGAAAAAAATTAAAGGTGATAGAGGATCACCCTGTCTAACACCTCTCTCGCGGAGGAACTAGTTTCCTGGCACTCCATTAAGCAGAACATATGAGTATCCTGTGCTATAGATCATTTTGATCTAGTGTATCCATCCCCCCAATCTTTGGCTTGTAAAATCTCAATAATGGTGTCATGGTTTAACATGTAAAAAGCCTTTTCAAAGTCCAGTTTTAGGAGCACAATCTCTTTGTTAGAATGATGACATTGATGGAAATACTCATAGGACCAAGCTAGACGGTCTTGGATACATCCGTTGGAGAGAAAGCCATATTGGTTTTTGTGGACCAAAGTAAGGATAAATCTCTGTAGTCTATTGGCAAGGAGTTTTGTGATTATTTTCAAAGTGCAATTGAGAAGGAGATAGGTCTATAGTCATTAGGGTAGGAAGTAGATTCTTTCTTTGGGATAAGTGTACTAAAAGAATACTTGATACTCTATATGTTGATTGTTCGCTTATAAAAATCATCAATTAATCTGTAAACATCAGGTGCCAATATATCCCAACATGCTCTATGAAAAGCAGCATTGAAACCACCAGGTCCAGAAGACTTATCTACAGGCATATTCTTTACCACATCATCAATTTCATCCTAGGTGAATGGGATTTCTAAGTGCAGTAGGCCCTCATGCTGATGTAATAGCCCATGCAACAGAGGTGGGTTTCAAAAGCTGTGGTGGAGCTTAGCCTCTGTTTGAAAGCTCTGAAGAGGATTGCTGACCAAAATCCTACTACGAGGTTTTCCCAAGGTGGCACCAAAGTTCTACCTCCTTCCGCGTGCCTAGTGCGGAAGGAATCTCATCCTACACACTGACCATTGGTAACTAAGGTGCTATACTACAACTTTAAGTTCAGGTTTCACATTCGTCAGTTGGCTGTAGCAGCACTACGGATATATGGTGCTATGTCTAAGATGCAACACATGCCCTATTTCGTTTCATTCTTTGAAGTGATATGCACGAGGTCAACATTTGACCAAGATTAGTCAGTTTTTAACCAAGAACATTTCATGATTATTGAGTTTTAATGCATCAACGTGATTTCACACATCACAATAATTGTAATAAACAACGAGAAACCGAGCATGAACTAGAGTTTGATTAAAACTCTAGAAGATTATTATTCCAAATCTAGGGTTAAGTTTACTTCCCGGTAATGTACATAACGATCATTTTACAAAAGTATAGATATACTCTCTCCTTGCAAACGATTGCCTAAACAGGTCATCGCTCATCGATCTAAAGTGAGAAGTGATGGGATTGACCAAGCTTCTCCAAAGTTTTGAACTGATAAATATCAAACAACAAGCCAATTCGATGACACGTGAGATTTGCTAGATTTAGTTTTGGTAGTCATTATGATGGTGCCCTAGTTGTTAGTGTTCCACCCTGGGAAAAATGTTGTAATGAACAATTATAAGATTTTCTTCTCCATCCTGAATTGTTTGTCTTAGATTTGTCCAAATACAAATGCATCTGGACATGTTATAATGTTAGATACATTCGTATCTAAGGAAATCTAAGAAAAATAATTTTGAACGAAGGTAATAATGGTTTTAAAAAAAGAATTATTTCAAATCTGAGGTCAAGTTTACTTGCTAACGATCATTTCAACATCACCTCTATCGCAAGCGAGGTTATTGAAGATCGTAGTAGTAGAGTTTTAAATTTTACGAACTCATCACAAGATATGGATGCACATGGCTATTGGTGGCATAGTCAAGATTGCATAAGGAAACAACTTTCTCACTAGAAAAAGGAGGTCATGGCTTGGGTGTTCGGTTGCAATTTTCTTTTCCTTTAGAGTGTAAGCATATATGATCCATGGACCACTCAACTCACCTATGACTACACTACTCTACTCATCATTGTCGAAGGGAACGTCATCTCCCACCATTATAATATTCCATGTTCGTCACATCCCTAGTTCTGGTAATGCTTATTGCTAGCTTTTGGTGTTGCATCATGTTTAAATTTCAATTAAACTTGAAATGGGGAATGACCAAACCCTAGCACCTCATTAATCCTCTTAGGATAAATTTAAAATATTTTCAATGAACCCAAAAATACCCATTGATAATGTTCATGATTTCTGGTAAAGGTGAAAACCTCTGCTAAAAATGGTGCACATATTTCTAAGACATTTCTGGATTTTTGAATTAACTCATATTGTATTTGAATTGGAGCTATTAATTCCTATAAAATATTTGGTAGCTCCAAATATTCTGAAACTTGTTGAGGGCCTCTAAAACAATTCAGTTACTGCCCACAAATATTTTCAGGATTTATTAAATTGATTTGGTTTTAAAACTAAATCAGAAACAAACTGTAAAAATAGAAAAAGAGAAACAAAATAGAAATCAGAGAGAGAGTGACTTACCTGACCAGCCCGTTACTGTAGCAGTCCAGCCCAGTGGAGATGCCAGTCATCCCCTACCTCGCGCCAGTAGGCAGGGGGGAACAACGCACATGCGCGCTGACGCCACGCCACCAGGCTGCTTGCCTGCGTCCGAGGACAGCGCGACGTCCTAATCCGCCCGACCTCCT
>NC_041392.1:518021855-518056747 GCF_002162155.2 Triticum dicoccoides | reverse complement strand
GTCACCGTGCACGCCTCGCCTCTCCGTCATGACCACCGGATCCGCATCGACACCGTGAAGCTCCCCGCGGAAGAACACGCCCTCGGGTGCCCGAAAACGTCGCCATCGACGGGTCCTCTCCGAGCACGGTTGTCGGCCGCCGTCGACCAATTCGTCGCTGACAGGACACCCCCGAGCTTGTCGTCTACTCCAACTGACCCCCTGTGAGCTCCTGCGCTGTTTCCCTTATTCCCTGATGTCCCTCGCATCCTCTAGTCGCTCCTCCCGCCATGACCGAAGCTGCCGACCGCCATGGATGACGACCTCATCCTTGCCGAGCCTCCTCCGACCTGTGCTTCTTTCCATCTTGCTCCTGGAGCACCGTAGATGATGCCCAAATACCTAGTTCGCTCGCCCGCAAGCTGCAGCCCTGAGCACGAGCTAGCCCGAGCGCCGCTGCCTGAGCTCGTCGCCGCCGCCGCTAAAGCCTGCCTCCGCACCTGCCGCATCCACCACTCGACTCGTCGCGTCACACTGAGCACGTAGAGCCCAGCCCGCTTGCACCCGTCGCCGGAATCGCTGGAATGGCGAACGCCACCGTGTTATGTTTACCATCGGCGATTAGTCACCAGATTAGATGACATGGCACCGGCTTAATTAGTGCTAATCATAGATTAGTTTAACCTGTAGACAATTATAGTGGGCCCCAGCATTTCTAGTTACTTTAGTTAGGTTTTAGTTAAATCATGTTTAGCTTATTGTGTCACTAACATGTGGACCCCACACGTCAGGTTTGACCTGGTCAGTGTTTGTTGACTTGCTGATGCAAGCATGACGCAGTAAAGCCTTTCTGGAATTTAAATAAATCAGAAAAGGTTTAGGAAATTCCATAAAATGTTCAAAACTTTGAAAAATCATAGAAATTTAATCGTAACTCCAAATGAAATATTTTATATATGAAAAATTATTAGAAAAATTCAACCTATCCATCTGTACCGTTTTCATGCATGACAAACCAACTTGTACCTACTGTATAAGTGAAAACATGATAATGGAATTTTAAGTGCTTAATGTGGAGCTTGCATACGAACCTTTGGTTCATATGGACTCCATCTAAATCGTTGCTAGATGCATTAGGCCAAATCACATCATATTTCCATGTCATGATCATGCATCATATTGTTGCATTGCATTGATTGTGTTCCCTCTTGTTTGGCGGTGGTTGTTCCCCCTCAGTAGCATACCTGGCCAAACAGGCCGGCCCGGCACGGCACGGCCCAGCCCATCGTAATCGTGTCTGGACCGACACAGCCCGCCAGGGCACGATTACTATATGGGCCGTGCCGTGCCGGCCCGCGTGTTGCGCCCCCAGGCCCAGGCACAGCCCAGTTAGTAAACGGGCCGGCATGTTGGCCCATTTAGCACGGTGGGCCGCATATTTTTAGCTTGTTATTTGACGCACTGAGCGTTTTTAGCCTATTTTTACATGTTGGGCCATATATAGATGTATATAAAAAATTAAAAAACGTAATCGGGCCGTGTCGTGCCGGCCCGCGTGCCCAGCCTCTAGGCCCAGGCACGACCTAGGGCGTGCCGCGTGCCGGGCCCGACCCGTTTAGCCCGTGCCGTGCCTGGTCCATGGCGGGCTGTGCCAGCGTGCTAGCGGGCTGGCCTGTTTGGCCCGGCCCATTTGGCCAGCTATACTCGATAGGTGTATGTTCCGACGATGAGTTCGATGACACCGATGAAGAGCTATATCATCTTCAGAAGTGATAGGCAAGCAAAACCCCCTTATTCATTCCGATACAGTCCAACTCTCTTGCTCCTACTCTCTTTTACTGCATTAGGACAACAACGTTTCAACGGTTACATGCTGCGGTAATTGAACCCCTTTCCTCTGCATGACATGTCTTTGCCACAGTAAATAGTTGAAACCCACTAGCATGAGTAGGATTTGTTTGAGCCATGATGTGCCTACTCATTCATGCTTTCTTGTTATGCCTGCTATGCTTAGAGTTGTGTCAGGTCCGATTCATCTGGGATGGATTGGAATGGTGTGAACATGTCCTACTGTTGAGAGCTAAGTGTGTGAATACGATTTGGTAAAGGTAGCGGTGAGAGGCCATGTAGGAGTACATGGTGGGTTGTCGCATTGAAACCGTCCTCAGGAACCGAGTTCTGTGTCTATGATCCAAGACAGTTACTACCACACATTGGGCTTCGGGCACTCCAAGCTCTCTCGACTTATTAATCAACCTGATCTCTGTCCAGGAGTTGCAACTAGTTTCTGGTATTTGTATGTAGTGCTAGTAGTCTACCAAGTGGCACCCGATATAGGTGGGCTTGGGACAGACTAGGTGCAGTGGCACGGTGTACCAAGTGGCACCCGGATGGTGGGCTTGGGAAACCCGCTCACATCATTTGGGGCCGTGACGGAAACCTCGGCCGAACTCCCTTGCAGATGGAGCCCGAATAGGCGATAAACCTGGACTAGGGTCTTGCATGGTTAGTCAGGTCGTGGCCGACACCCTTGCCAGGCTTCCGCTTGAAGGTTGTCGAGATACATGACGTGTACATGGCGGTAAGTGGCAAGAGCGTGTGTGAAGAAGTACACCCTTGCAGGGTTAACATTATCTATTCGAATAGCCGCGTCCGTGGTAAAGGACTACTGGGTTGCTTGTGCAGTTCATAGACAAGTGAAAGTGGA
The DNA here is from genome assembly GCF_002162155.2 of Triticum dicoccoides. NCBI lineage: Eukaryota > Viridiplantae > Streptophyta > Magnoliopsida > Poales > Poaceae > Triticum > Triticum dicoccoides. The sequence goes on along the minus strand of NC_041392.1, from coordinate 518,054,061 downwards.
TACTCTAAAATGCGCAAGATAAGCATGAGTGCCACCTATAGGGAGACGGGAGCGGATCCATAGTGGTGTATTGATATAATGAATATGTGGACTCATGTGCGCCACCTCAAAGAGTTACCAGCAGTCGTAGTACATGATAGCCATCGATTCAAAGCTGGCTTGCTGCAGTTAAACTCCACCACCCCTTTGTTGATACTGATGCATATGTAGCTAGTTTTGATGTAAGTCTTGCTGGGTACATTCGTACTCACGTTTGCTTAATTTATGTTTTTGCAGAGAGACTTCAGTCTCACTGGTAGTTCCTCATGGACTTCGATGTTTAGCTTGTTACCTCAGCTACGATCTTGTACCCTTGGGAGGGTCTTGTAGATAGTCAGACTTCTCATCCTTCTTCATTTGTAGTTGTCTGTACTCAGGCATGTTATGCTTCCGTTGCTTGTATGCTCTGTATGTTGGGTCATGTGACCCCTGTTTGTAATAAATGCTATGTGGCTCTTCTAGGCCTTTATCTATATGAGTTGTTGAGTTATGTTGTGATGCCATGTTGTACAATACATACTTCCATGTTATGCGTACGTGTAACATGTATTTCTATGTGTGGGATCTGACAATCTAGTTGTTTATTCTTGGTAGCCTCTCTTATGGGGAAATGTTTCCTATTGCTTCCACTGAGCCATGGTAGCTTGCTACTGCTCCGGAACACTTAGGCTGGCTGGCATGTGTCCTTCGTTCCTGTGTCTGTCCCTTCGGGGAAATGTCATGTGTTGTTCCTTTAGGTCCTTGTGGCTTGCTACGACTTGGGTTCATACGTTGATGACCGACACGTTCGTTGTTGGGTCATGTATGCATGTCCCTGTAAGTTAGTGCCACCTTGGGTTTATGACTAGTCATGTCGGTCCGGGTTCTCTGTCATATGGATGCTAGCGACACTATCATATACGTGAGCCAAAAGGCGCAAACGGTCTTGGGCTAGGTAAGGTGGCACCCGTGCGGATACCGTGCGTGAGGCCGCAAAGTGATATGATGTGTTACATGCTAGATCGGTGTGACTTAGGATCGGGGTCCTGACAGCTTTGGTATCACAGTTTGACTGCCTGTAGGATTACCAAGCCAAACTGGTCGAAGTCTAGTCTAGAAATGCTTTAGTTATATAAGGGAATTGATTGTGGAAGGGAACATAAGGCTCTTTTTACTCCTTTACCTTATGCTCTTCTGATTCGAGTCATCCTATAATTCCTACGGGGTTAAGGAACTAGGCTTTCTCTTCTTTCTATCAGGATCACGTGTTACTAATTCGTAGACTTATAGGATTGATGGATTCAAGCCTCAGTTCAGTTTCTAGTACTTCCATGTGTTGACAGTTGATCTCAGAACCTTGATATTGTGATGTTAAGTGGATATGCCACCATTTTGCAGGATGTCTCAAATCTTTTTGAGCATTTACAGCCGTTATGTTGTCTGAGTCATCCCAGGTTTCTAAATAGTCTGATGCATTTGCAACTCCCTTCTTTCCGTCCCAATGTTCCGTTGGGCCAAATTAACCACACTAACCAGTGTGTTGAGGTACTTCATTGCCTCGACATATATGTTGAAGCTATTATTAGGACACTAGCGTATCTTAGAGAACCACCTAGTAATCTAGCCATGTTTTGGTTCCCAGTGTGATGATTCTGGCCATCATTCTTGAAAGCATCTCGTGATGTTATATAGTTAGTAGGTATTCTATTCTGGGTTCTTGAATCCGAGATTCACCCTACTTACTTCATGTTGATAGTTTTGCTAGTTCCTTTAGGATATTAGTAACCTTTGTGATAGTCCTCGGGGTTCGTGGTATATCATTCTTCCAAAACCATGAACCAATATGGCAGAAGTTCTTTTGAACCACAATATCACAACCAGAGTACTCTTGATGAGTGCTCCATTCTGTAATTGTGACTCTGCCAGACCTACCTTTCTGCACGGGTTATTTGGAAGAAATGTTGAGCTTTGTTAAACATACTAATCTATGCATCAACAACTCAGAAAGTTATATGTTCCTTTGAGTTGTCCCTCTTCAGTTGTATTCCAACCATCATCTATCAGTTGATAGTCAAGGGTAGTTGTGCATTCGTGTTATCGATGTCTATTATTCTTGTGGTTTGTCAAGTCATCCTATTCCAGGATGCTTAGGAGAAAAAAACTCCTGTACCTCATCCATTTCTAGGATTGGGTCAAGATAGTTGTATTCCGCAGATCAAAATGCTAACCAGCTTCTGTTCTGTTCTACCTCCGAGTGCTACCCTCTTTATGTCGGGAATATTATAGGAATTGCACACCATCTTATGAATTCGTGATGGAGTGATACTTCTCACCATCATTGTTCATACCTCGGTTCCTGTGTTATTGTAACCGGAATGCCGACAAGTGAATTGTGATGTGTGAAGTAAATACTCCTAGAAACCCCATTGCTTGGTAGTTAATGGGCGATAATTTCATTCTTAGCGTGTTGGTTAATGGATCAAAATTCTAAGATAGCTACATAGTCCATTTTCCCTGGTGCACTCTTCGATCAAGGGGTTAGGATTGTGTCAATCCCTCGCTCTTTGATCATATCGTCTTGCCTGGAAAGCAAGATTGTTCTCGAGCATTAGTAACATATCAGTGGTTCATGATTTTCCGAATATCTTCTCGGAAGTATCACCAGGATGGCCCTGACTGTTATGTTGAGCTCGTGATCAAATGGTTTTCCTATAAACCACTCTTTCTCCAAGAATTTGTGTTGGATGCCTTGAGCTAGTTGGTTAAGCTAAACAACAACTTGGAGAGTTGGAAGATAAAAGCTTGCCTGACTTAGTTCTTTCCAAAGGATATCTTTTGTGTGTGTGTGTGTGTGTGTTGAAGAAAGATGACACCGCATCGATTGATCCTTGTGACCAATTGTCGGACCTATTGTCTTATCCAATCTTTGGTTTGAGTATGGGTTATCATGGTCTCATGAACTAGTAGGCAAGGGCTGCTGGTCATGGTCTTTTGGACGCGTTTTATTTTGTTGAGTTGTTTCGACGTGGATAGCTATGTATTAACAACAATCATACTATTGCTCTGTTTATTGCTTTGTTTCAATGTGTGTACTCTGTTTTCCGTTCATATATGTTCTGTTTCAATGTATGTATATTCGCTTTCCATTCTGTATATGTGGATGATAACAGCTAGATTCAAATTAGTATACAAAAACAGATAGAACATGGAATTCATAATATATATATATATTGTTCATTAGTTCATCACAGAATATATATAATATCATCACATATACGTGATGATACTTAACTACTAGGTACAATGCATAAAATTGAAAACGAATAATACTAAAACTAATAATCCTTCCTGGGGCTAGTATTCCAGCAGCCCCTCTCCAGCAGCTCCCTGGTGCGCGACATCTTCCCAGTGCGGAGGCAAAACTCCGCCTCCTCCGCCTCGTAGCGCTTAACGTACCGATCTGCCTCTTGCTGGCGGACGAGCGCGACCGATCTTGCCATTTCGTTGGGCGCCCACCGGAACTCCTCGTCGGTGGCATGCTGGAGATTATCGGCCCACCTCCACACAGCGATGAGGCGCCCAATGCCTTTGACCTTCCTCGCGAACTACCCGTCTTCGTACACCTCCTCCGCACGACGACGCGCCCGCCCCCAAAGCTCCGCCTCCTCCTTCTTCCAGGCGGCATCACAGGCTTCACATGCCGCCTGGTACCTGGCTTCCTCCTCCGCCATCTCCTTCTTGAATGCCACTTTCCTGGCTTTCTCAGCCGGCGGCAGCGACTTCCACAGACAAACATTGTACTGGCCCCAAAACCAATCCAGAGTTGAGGGGTCCGGTGCAACATTGTCCGGAGGCATGTAGGGGTCCTCGACGCTGCTATTCGAGTGAGCGTCCTCGGGGGGCGGCGACTCCTCGTCGGCGCGTGGGCAGACCGGCAGTGCCATGGCAGAGATTTGAGAAAGAGGGGGGAGTGAGGGGAGGATGTAGATGAGAGTGCAGTCGGGACGATGTGAGCAAGGTAGTATTTATTGGCAGCTGGAATCTAGATCGATGCGAACAGTACAGACGCCGGTCGCCAGAATTTATGAGTACTGTAGTTTGAATTACACATGATCCCCGCAGCAAAATCCATGTGTGAACTTAATAGTTGGCGGTTTCCAACACAGAACCGTGTCTGATTAATGACCCCCACCACTCACCTACCAAACCTCGAGCCGCAAAATAGAGTGCCAATCGTGTGGGGGGCGGTTGTCTTGCTAGATCTTTATATTTTCTTTTTTGAACACCAGATATTTACATCATCTGATGATTTTTTAACTCGCACAGAAGTACACAAAAAAATATGATTTTTCAAACCGTTATGGTTAGCCGTTACATGTACATGTAGTACAAATTTAAATTACGGTCATTAAATGGCTAGAAAATCACTTAAAAAGTCTTGAAAAGGTCAAGTGACCCCTAGAATTTTCCAAATTTTCACATGACAGTTGTAGTAGTGCATATTAAACGTACAAAAAAATTGAAGGCCGTAAGAGGAAGTTATCTCCCGTTCGTCATCAAACATGCATTGTTCCCTCTCGATACCACGAGCCTTCTAGTGAGTTGCTCCGGTTTGTGAGGGGCGTGTGTCCAAACTTTTGTCAAACAGGCCAATTTTTTTACCACATCATTTTGTTGGCATGAAATTACATCAAACAAGGTTTCATGTTTTTATGATCTTTTTTAATTTTTTGGAATTAAAATGCCATGACACTTCATGCATGTGTCCATGCCATGAGACTAATATATTTGAAAATTCCTTCTAATTTACTGCATATGGAATTAACTCATACACAAGTACACAAATATGATTTTTCAAACCGTTATGGTTAGCCGTTTCATGTAGATGTAGTTCAAATTTGAATTACGGTCATTAAATGGTTAGGAAATCACATAAATGTCTTTAAAAGGTCACATGACCCCTGCAATTTTCCAAATTTTCACATGACAGTTGTATTAGTGCACATTAAATGTAGACAAACATTTGAAGGCCGTAAGAGGAAGTTATATCCCATTCTTCATCAAACATGCATTGTTCTCTCTTGGAACCATGAGCCTTCTAGTGAGTTGCTCCGGTTTGTGAGGGGGTGTGTCCAAACTTTCGTCAAACATGCCAATTTTTTACCACATCATCTTGGTGGCATAACATTACATCAAGCAAGGTTTCATGTTTTTTTGATCATTTTTTTATTTTTTGGAATTTAAATATCATGGCACTCCATGCATGTGTCCATGCCGTGAGACCAATATGTTTGAAAATTCCTTCTAATTTACTGCACATGGAATTAACTCACACACAAGTACACAAATATGATTTTTCAGACCGTTATGGTTAGCTGTTGCATGTACATATAGTTCAAATTTGAATTACCGTCATTAATGGCTAGACAATGACTTAAATGTCTTTAAAAGGTCAAATGACCCCAGAAATTTTCCAAATTTTCACATGACAGTTGTATTAGTGCATATTAAATGTAGAAAAAATTTGAAGGTCGTAAGGGGAAGCTATCTCCTGTTCGTCAAACATGCATTGTTCCCTCTCGGAAACACGAGCCTTCTAGTGAGTTGCTTCGGTTTGTGAGGGTGTGTGTCCAAAATTTCGTCAAACATGCCAATTTTTTACCACATCATCTTGGTGGCATGACATTACATCAAGCAAGGTTTCATGTGTTTCTGATTATTTTTTATTTTTTTGGAATTAAAATGCCATGGCACTCCATGCATGTGTCCATGCCGTGAGACCAATATGTTTGAAAATTCCTTCTAATTTACTGCATAAGGAATTAACTCGCACACAAGTACACAAATATGATTTTTCAAACCGTTATGGTTGGCCGTTGCATGTAGATGTAGTTCAAATTTGAATTACGGTCATTAAATGGCTAGAATATCACTTAAATGTCTTTAAAATGTCAAATGACCCCTGAAATTTTCCAAATTTTCACATGACAGTTAGTGCACGTTAAACATAGAAAAAATTTGAAGGCCGTAAGAGGAAGTTATCTCCCGTTCATCATCAAACATGCATTGTTCCCTCTCGGAACCACGAGCCTTCTAGTGAGTTGCTCCGGTTTGTGAGGGGTGTGTGTCAAAACTTTCGTCAAACAGGCCAATTTTTTTACCACATCAACTTGGTCGCATGACATTACATCAAGCAAGGTTTCATGTTTTTCTGATCATTTTTTTAATTTTTTTAGAATTTAAATGCCATGGCACTCCATGCATGTGTCCATGCCGTGAGACCAATATGTTTGAAAATTCCTTCTAATTTATTGCACATGGAATTAACTCGCACATAAGTACACAAATATGATTTTTCAAACCGTTATGGTTAGCTGTTCCATGTACATGTAGTTCAAATTTGAATTATGGTCATTAAATGGCTAGAAAATCACTTAAATGTCTTTAAAAGGTCAAATGCCCCCAGAAATTTTTCGAATTTTCACATGACAGTTGTATTAGTACTACAAATTTTCACATACATTTAAAACACCATCCGTTGCCACTTTACTCCAAATTCATCTTTCACAGCTAATAAAATATATCCACAACATCACACACAATTGTTTTGTAGGAACCGTTTGCGATGAAAATTTCTGGGTCTATTTAAGTCTTCCTCCTTAAGCTTCGCCGGCTCATCTGCTCCAGTGCCGGCAACCCCCGAATCCACGAATCCCGATCCCCATTCCCGCACCCCCTTCTTGCAAAGGTAACACCGTGGAAACACTTCGTGAAGGCCCTTACAATGGTAGCGTCCTCCCCGAGCGCCGCCGCCTTCGCCGAGAGCGCGACCGCCTACGCTGAGAGTGCCGCTGCATCCGCATTGAGCACGGCCGCATCCGTTGAGTGGGCGTCTGCAGCAGCCGACAGAGCAGCTGCAGCAGCCGAGACGGCTGCAGCAGCTGCTGCAACGGCGGCTGCAAACGCTGAGCGCGCTCGAGCTGCCGTCCGTGCCGCTGATGTCGCCCTGGCCCGGGCCGAGGCCATCCATGCCAAGATCAAGGACGCACACGCCAAGATATTGCAGGCCATATCAGAATCCAGCATGCAACCCTTGTCCAAAAAGGCGGCAATGGCCATGAAGCACCTACTTCTTCATGAGATCACCGAGCGGGAGCTCAAGATGCAGGCGACGGTGGAGATCGAGGAGTGCTACCTCTTGAGCATGCATTGGTTTTCCCTTGAAGAGGAAAGGTTGATGCAGCAAAGTAGCGTAAGTATTTCCCTAAGTTTTTGAGAACCAAGGTATCAATCCAGTAGGAGACTACACGCAAGTCGCCTAGTACCTGCACAAACAATCAAGAACCTTGCAACCAACGTGATAAAGGGGTTGTCAATCCCTTCACGGCCACTTGAAAAAGTGAGATCTGATAAAGATAAAAGATAAATATTTTTGATATTTTTGTTGTATAGATTGAAAAGTAAAGATTGAAAAATAAATAGTAAACAAGAATTATTGATCAGAAACTTATATGATGTAAAGTAGACCCGGGGGCCATAGGTTTCACTAGTGGCTTCTCTCAAGATAGCATGTATTATGATGGGTGAACAAATTACTGCCGAGCAATTGATAGAAAAGCGCATAGTTATGAGAATATCTAGGCATGATCATAAACATAGGCATCACGTCCGTGTCAAGTAGACCGAAACAATTCTGCATCTACTACTATTACTCCACACATCGACCGCTATCCAGCATGCATCTAGAGTATTAAGTTCATAAGAACAGAGTAATGCATTAGGAAAGATGACATGATGTAGAGGGATAAACTCAAGCAATATGATATAAACCCCATCTTTTTATCCTCGATGGCAACAATACAATACATGTCGGTTCCCTTTCTGTCACTGGGATCAAGCACCGCAAGATTGAACCCAAAGCTAAGTACTTCTCCCATTGCAAGAAAGATCAATCTAGTAGGCCAAACCAAACTGATAATTCGAAGAGACTTGCAAAGATATCAAATCATGCATATAAGAATTCAGAGAAGAATCAAATATTGTTCATAGATAATCTTGATCATAAACCCACAATTCATCGGACCTCGACAAACACACCGCAAAAAGTATTACATCGAATAGATCTCCAAGAACATCAAGGAGAACTTTGTATTAAGAACCAAAGAGAGAGAAGAAGCCATCTAGTTAATAACTATGGACCCGAAGGTCTGTGGTAAACTACTCACACATCATCGGAGAGGCTATGGTGTTGATGTAGAAGCCCTCCATGATCAAATCCACCTTCGGTAGATCGTCGGAAAAGGCCCCAAGATGGGATTTCATGGGTACAGAAGGTTGCGGCGGTGGAAAAGTGGTTTCGTGGCTCTCCTGGATGTTTTCAGGGTATAAGAGTATATATAGGCGAAGGAAGTAGGTCGGTGGAGCTACAAGGGGCCCATGAGGGTGGGGGGAGCGCCTACCCCTAGGCGCGCCTCCCTACCTCGTGGCCGCTTCATTGCTTCCTTGACCTCCACACCAAGTCTCCTGGATTGCGTTTGTTCCAAAAAGATCCTCGCGAAGGTCTCGTTCCGTTTAGATTCCGTTTGATATTCCTTTCTGCGAAACACTGAAATAGGCAAAAAACAGCAACTGGCACTGGGCCTCCGGTTAATAGGTTAGTCCCAAAAATAATATAAAAGTGCATACTAAAGCCCATTAAACATCCAAAACAGATAATATAATAGTATGGAACAATCAAAAATTATAGATACGTTGGAGACGTATCAGCATCCCCAAGCTTAATTCATGCTCGTCCTTGAGTAGGTAAATGATAAAAACAGAATTTTTGATGTGGAATGCTACCTAACATAATTTTCAATGTAATTCTCTTTATTGTGGCATGAATGTTTAGATCCAAAAGATTCTAGACAGAAGTTTAATATTGACATAAAAATAATAATACTTCAAGCATGCTAACCAAGCAATTATGTCTTATCAAAATAGCATAGCCAAAGAAAGCTTATCCCTACAAAATCATATAGTTTGGCCATGCTTCATTTTCAAAATGCTCCCATCATGCACAACCCCGATGACAAGCCAAGCAATTGTTTCATACTTAACCTTTTAAAACTCTTTCAACTTTCATGCAATATATGAGCGCGAGCCATGGACATAACACTATGGGTGGAATAGAATATGATGATGGGGGTTGTGTGAGAAGAAAAAAAAAGGAGAAAGTCTCACATTGACGCGGCTAATCAACGGGCTATGGAGATGCCCATCGATTGATGTCATTGCAAGGAGTAGGGATTGCCATGCAACAGATGCACTAGAGCTATAAATATATGAAATCTCAACAAAAGAAACTAAGTGGGTGTGCATTCAACTTGCTTGCTCATGAAGACCTAGGGCATTTTGAGGAAGCCCATCATTGGAATATACAAGCCAAGTTCTATAACGAAAAATTGCCACTAGTATATGAAAGGGACAAAATAAGAGACTACCATTGTATTGGGTGTGTTGGGGACACAAGAGACTCTTTGTTATTTGGTTGCAGGGTTGTTTGAGAGAGACCATCTTCATCCTACGCCTCCCATGGATTGATAAACCTTAGGTCATCCACTTGAGGGAAATTTGCTACTGTCCTACAAACCTCTGCACTTGGAGGCCCAACAACATCTACAAGAAGAAGGTTGTGTAGTAGACATCAAAGCTCAACAAAAGAAGCTAAGTGGGTGTGCATCCAACTTGCTTGCTCATGAAGACCTAGGGCATTTTGAGGAAGCCCATCATTGGAATATACAAGCCAAGTTCTATAACGAAAAATTGCCACTAGTATATGAAAGGGACAAAATAAGAGACTATCTATCATGAAGATCATGGTGCTACTTTGAAGCATAAGTGTGGAAAAAGGATAGTAACATTGCCCCTTCTCTCATTTTCTCTCATTTTCATTTTTTTATTTGGGCCCTTTTTCTCCTTTTTGCTCTTTTTTTATTTTATTTCATCCGGAATATCATCCCGACTTGTGGGGGAATCATAGTCTCCATCATCCTTTCCTCACATGGGACAATGCTCTAATAATGAAAATCATCACATTTTTATTTACTGACAACTCAAGAATTACAACTCGATACTTAGAACAAAATATGACTCTATGTGAATGCCTCCGGCGGTGTACCGGGATGTGCAATGAATCAAGAGTGACATGTATGAAAGAATTATGAAGGTGGCTTCACCACAAAATATGATGTCAACTTCATGATCATGCAAAGCAATATGACAATGATGGAGCGCGTCATAATAAACAGAACGGTGGAAAGTTGCATGGCAATATATCTCGGAATGGCTATGGAAATTCCATAATAGGTAGGTATGGTGGCTGTTTTGAGGAATATATAAGGAGGCTTATGTGTGATAGAGCGTATCATATCACGTGGTTTGGATGCACCGGCGAAGTTTGCACCAACTCTCGAGGTGAGAAAGGGCAATGCACGGTACCGAAGAGGCTAGCAATGATGGAAGGGTGAGACTGCGTATAATCCATGGACTCAACATTAGTCATAAAGAACTCACATACTTATTGCAAAAATCTACAAGTCATCAAAACCAAGCACTACGCGCATGCTCCTAGGGGGATAGATTGGTAGGAAAAGACCATCGCTCGTCCCCGACCGCCACTCATAAGGAAAGCAATCAAAGAACACCTCATGCTTCAAGTTTGTCACACAACGTTTACCATACGTGCATGCTACAAGACTTGCAAACTTCAACACAAGTATTTCTCAATTACACAATTACCCAACTAGCACAACTCTAATGTTACCATCTTTATACCTCAAAACACCTATCAAGTATCAAACTTCTCATAGTATTTAATGCACTCTATATGAAAGTTTTTATTATACCCATCCTGGATGCCTATCATATTAAGACTAATTTTATAGCCAAAGCAAATACCATGCTGTTTTAAAAGACTCTCAAAATAATATAAGTGAAGCATGAGAGATCAATAATTTCTATTAAATAAAACCAGCACCGTGCTCTAGAAAGATATAAGTGAAGCACTAGAGCAAAATTATCTAGCTCAAAAGATATAAGTGAAGCACATAGAGTATTCTAATAAATTCTGATTCATGTGTGTCTCTCCAAAAGGTGTGTACAGCAAGGATGATTGTGGTAAACTAAAAAGAAAAGACTCAAATCATACAAGACGCTCCAAGCAAAACACATATCATGTGGTGAATAAAAATATAGCCTCAAGTGAAGTTACCGATAGACGAAGACGAAAGAGGGGATGCCTTCCGGGGCATCCCCAAGCTTAGGCTTTTGGTTGTCCTTGAATTTACCTTGGGGTGCCTTGGGGATCCCCAAGCTTAGGATCTTGCCACTCCTTGTTCCAAAATCCATCAAATCTTTACCCAAAAACTTGAAAACTTCACAACACAAAACTCAACAGAAAATCTCGTGAGCTCCGTTAGTATAAGAAAACAAACCACCACTTTAAGGTACTGTAATGAACTCATTCTTTATTTATATTGGTGTTAAACCTACTGTATTCCAAATTCTCTATATATGGCTCATACTCCCCGATACTAGCCACAGATTCATCAAAATAAGCAAACAACACACGAAAAACAGAATTTGTCAAAAACAAAACAGTCTGTAGTAATCTGTAGGTTTTGAATACTTCTATAACTCCAAAAATTCTGAAAAATTGGGACGTCCTAAATAATTTGTATATTGATCTACTGCAGTTGAAATTGGTTTTTTACCGCTCTCTGGTAAAAAATGAAAATTATTCTTGTGAGCGCATATTTTCTGTTTTTTCAGCAAGATCAAATAACAATCGTCCAAGAAGATCCTAAAGGCTTTACTTGGCACAAACACTAATTAAAACATAAAAAACACAATCATAACATAGGATAGATGATTTATTTATTACTAAATAGGAACAAAAAGCAAGGAACAAAAACAAAATTGGGTTGCCTCCCAACAAGCGCTATCGTTTAACGCCCCTAGCTAGGCATAAAAGCAAGAATAGATCTAAGTATTGTCATCTTTGGTATGCAATCCATAAGTGGCTCTCATAATTGATTCATAAGGCAATTTAATTTTCTTTCTAGGAAAGTGTTCCATATTCCTTAACGGAAATTGAAATCTAATATTTCCTTCTGTCATGTCAATAATTGCACCAATCGTTCTAAGGAAAGGTCTAACAAGAATAATAGGACATGTAGGATTGCAATCTATATCAAGAACGATGAAATCTACGGACACATAATTCCTATTTGCAACAATAAGAACATCATTAATCCTCCCCATAGGTTTGTTAATGGTGGAATCCGCAAGGTGCAATTTTAAAGAACAATCATCAAATTCACGGAAACCTAACACATCACACAAAGTTTTTGGAATCGTGGAAACACTAGCACCCAAATCACATAAGGCATAGCATTCATGATCTTTAATCTTAATTTTAATAGTAGGTTCCCACTCATCATAAAGTTTTCTAGGGATAAAAACTTCTAGTTCAAGCTTTTCTTCATCAGATTGCATTAAAGAATCAACGATATGTTTAGTAAAAGCTTTGTTTTGATCATGACCATGAGGATAATTTAACATAGATTGCAACAAGTAAATACAATCTATCAAAGAGCAATTATCATAATTAAATTCCTTGAAATCCAAAATAGTGGGTTCATTGCTATGTAAAGTTTTGACCTCTTCAATCCCACTTTTACCAATTTTTGCATCAAGATCAAAAAACTCTGAATCATTGGGACGCCTTTTAACTAAAGTTGAATCATCTCCAGTCCCATCTTTATCAAGATTCATATTGGAAAACAAAGATTTAATAGGAGACACATCGATCACTTTTAGATCTTCATCATTATTATCATGAAAACTAGAAGAACACGCTTTCACTAAGCAATCTTTTTTAGCACGCATCCTAGCGGTTTTTTCTTTGCACTCATCAATGGAAATTCTCATGGCTTTGATAAACTCATTAATGTCATGCTTTGGTGGGATAGATCTAAGTTTCAAAGAATCAACATCAAGAGAAATTATATCCACGTTCCTAGCCAACTCATCAATTTTAAGCAATTTTTCTTCAGTCAAAGCATTGAAATTCTTTTGCGAATTCATAAATTATTTAACACTAGTCTCAAAATCAGAGGGTATATTATTAAAATTTCCATAAGAGTTGTTGTAGGAATTACCATAATTATTAGAGGAATTACTAGGAAACGACATAGAATTAAAATTTCCTCTATACGCGTTGTTACCAAAATTGTTCCTACCAACAAAATTCACATCCATAGATTCATTATTATTCTCAATCAAAGTGGACAAAGGCATATCATTAGGATCAAAAGAAACACTCTTATTAGCAAACAATTTCATAAGTTCATCTATCTTTCCACTCAAAACATTAATCTCTTCAATAGCATGAACTTTTTTACTAGTGGATCTTTCGGTGTGCCATTGAGAATAATTAACCATAATATTGTCTAGGAGTTTAGTAGCTTCTCCTAAAGTGATTTCCATAAAAGTGCCTCCCGCGCCGAATCTAAAAGATTTCTAGAAGCAAAATTCAATCCGGCATAATTTTTTTGTATAATCATCCATAAATTCAAACCATGTGTAGGACAATTACGTATCATTAATGTCATCCTCTGACAAGATTGTGCAACATGCTTATGCTCAAGTTGCTTAAAATTCATAATATCATTTCTAAGAGAGATGATCATAGCGGGAGGAAAATACTTCAAGATAAAATCACCTTTGCACTTATTCCATGAATCAATACTATTTCTAGGCAAAGAATAGAACCAAGTTTTAGCACGATCTCTAAGCAAAAACGGAAATAGCTTCAATTTAACAATATCATTATCCACATCTTTATTCTTTTGCATATCACACAAATCAACAAAGTTGTTTAGATGGGTAGCGGCATCTTCACTAGGAAGGCTAGAAAATTGATCTTTCATAACAAGATTCAACAAAGCAGTATTGATTTCACAAGATTCAACATCGGTAGTAGGAGCAATCGGAGTGCTAATAAAATCATTATTGTTGGTATTGGAGAAGTCACATAATTTAGTATTATCTTGAGCCATCGTGACAGACAATCAATCCAACACACAAGCAAACAAGAGGCAAGCGAAAAGAGACGAACGGAAAAAGGGCGAATAAAACGGCAAAGGTGAAGTGGGGGACAGGAAAACAAGTGGCAAATGGCAAATAATGTAATGCGAGGGATAAGAGTTTGTGATGGGTACTTGGTATGTCTTGAATTGAGTGTAGATCTCCCCGGCAACGGCGCCGGAAATCCTTCTTGCTACCTTTTGAGCATGCGTTGGTTTTCCCTTGAAGAGGAAAGGGTGATGCAGCAAAGTAGCGTAAGTATTTCCTTTAGTTTTTGAGGACCAAGGTATCAATCCAGTAGGAGACTACACGCAAGTCGCCTAGTACCTGCACAAACAATCAAGAACCTTGCAACCAACGCGATAAAGGGGTTGTCAATCCCTTCACGGCCACTTGCAAAAGTGAGATCTGATAAAGATAATAAGATAAATATTTTTGGTATTTTTGTTGTATAGATTGAAAAGTAAAGATTGCAAAATAAATAGTAAACTAGAATTATAGATCGGAAACTTATATGATGTAATGTAGACCCGGGGGCCATAGGTTTCACCAGTGCCTTCTCTCAAGATATCATATAATACGGTGGGTGAACAAATTACTGCCGACCAGTTGATAGAAAAGCGCGTAGTTATGAGAATATCTAGGCATGATCATAAACATAGGCATCACGTCCGTGTCAAGTAGACCGAAACGATTCTGCATCTACTACTATTACTCCACACATTGACCGCTATCCAGCATGCATCTAGAGTATTAAGTTCATAAGAACAGAGTAACGCATTAGACAAGATGACATGATGTAGAGGGATAAACTCAAGCAATATGATATAAACCCCATCTTTTTATCCTCGATGGCAACAATACAATACGTGTCGGTTCCCTTTCTGTCACTGGGATCGAGCACCAAAAGATTGAACCCAAAGCTAAGCACTTCTCCCTTTGCAAGAAAGATCAATCTAGTAGGCCAAACCAAACTGATAATTCGAAGAGACTTGCAAAGATATCAAATCATGCATATAAGAATTCAGAGAAGAATCAAATATTGTTCATAGATAATCTTGATCGTAAACCCACAATTCATCAGATCTCGACAAACACACCGCAAAAAGTATTGCATCGAATAGATCTCCAAGAACATCAAGGAGAACTTTGTATTGAGAACCAAAGAGAGAGAAGAAGCCATCTAGCTAATAACTATGGACCCGAAGGTCTGTGGTAAACTACTCACACATCATTGGAGAGGCTATGGTGTTGATGTAGAAGCCCTCCATGATCGAATCCCCCTCTGGCAGATGACCAAAAAAGGCCCTAAGATGGGATCTCACGGGTACAGAAGGTTGCGGCAGTGGAGAAGTGGTTTTGTGGCTCTCCCGGATGTTTTCAGGGTATAAGAGTATATATAGGCGAAGGAAGTAGGTTGGTGGAGCTACAAGGGGCCCACGAGGGTGGGGGGCATGCCTCTCTACCTCGTGGCCGCCTCGTTGCTTCCTTGACCTCCACTCCAAGTCTCTTGGATTGCGTTTGTTACAAAAAAAGATCCTCGCGAAGGTTTCGTTCCATTTGGATTCCGTTTGATATTCCTTTTCCATGAAACATTGAAATAGGCAAAAAACAGCAACTGGCACTGGCCTCCTGTTAATAGGTTAGTCGCAAAAATAATATAAAAGTGCATATTAAAGCCCATTAAACATTCAAAACAGATAATATAATAGCAAGGAATAATAAAAAATTATAGATACATTGAAGACGTATCAAGGAGCACCAAGAGGAGGAGTTGCGTGTGGCCGAGGTCGAGGTAGAGAAGAGTCTGTCCGTCAAGGAATCGGCGGTAGAGTACCAACACGAGCTCTCGCGCAACCACTACTACGAGTACTACAACCTTGAGGTTGGCGCCGAGGACAAGGACAAGGACGCGGTCGACTTCAGCAGGGGGGACGCAGAGTCCACCAACGGCGGCATTTCGCCATGACAAGTCATCGACGTCTCATCTCACACCGGCGATGCATAGGCCGGCGCGGCGGCGGATTTGTTAAAATTATGCGTACTTAGGCTTTGTTTTAATTGCTGGTATTTTGTTAGAGCAATGTTTAGGTTAACTGGTTCTGTTTAATTACTAAAATTGCTCGATTCAGTAAGTGCGGTCTGTGTGTTGTACGCTCTTTCGTGTGCCCAAATTAGCAAGCGATGTTAAATTATGCAATGACGTACCTAGGGAAATGTCCGCCAAAATTTGAATTATCAAACTCATCCCATGCGCGTAAAGCAGAAGAATCGCTTGCGATGCACACAATCGTTCAAGGTGAATGGTGTCCGGCGACACCGCGCGCAAAGTTTTCCTCCACATTTTCAAATTTTTGGCCTACCGCCAAAATATCTACCCCCTCCCCCTCCCCCCTTTTCTCCCCGACCACAAGTCACATTTCCCCTATTTCCTCCTTCCTTCCTTCCTTCCAAAGCTATAGCAGCTTCCTCTCTCTCACCGTCTCGCATCCTACCACTGGGGTTGCCATGGTCTTGTTCAATGACCTCTCCAGCGGTTCCTCCTCAGACGACGACTCCTTCACCACCCGGGTATGCCTCTCTTCTCTCTCTTGGGCTATGACTTGGAATGAAGGATTTTAACCCGGCGGTCGATTTGATTCATTTCTTCCTCTTGTAGATCCCTAGGACCATCAGTTGCAATGAATGGAGCGGGGTGGCTGAAGATCCGTCTGCTCGTTGTCACCATCAATCTCCATGCATGAAGCTAGTTGCGTTTGAAGCTGTGGACAGTGGGAGGAAATTTCTGTCATGTGCAGAGAAGGTTAGACCCTCTTTGATTGTTACAAATCATTTGTTAGATGTGATTCAGACACTGTCACAGTCCCAACCCATTCATACCACACCTTCAACTAAACGCATCCTAAGACAATGTCACAGTTTGTACCTAGTATCTAAAAATGTTGCCATCTCCTCAGCGGTGGCATTAGAAAATTATTTGGCATCGCTTCAGCAGTTTGTGCAGCCAACTTTGGTCCACACATCCGAGTAGCCAAGCAGTAAAATATTAAATCTTTATGGCACGAAGGAACTGGCCATCAGAGCAACTAGGTGCTCCGGAGTCCGGGTCCCTGATTTTTTTCCGCGGCATCGGCTCGCCAGTGCAGGGCACTGGTGTGAGATGTAGCAACCGTTATCTTTACACCGGTTTTGGCATACATAATGGATGGCCTTAGTGCTATTAGTTCTATGTTACTAAATTTGTGCATGTACACACCTATTATTATAAATTTGCTGTCATCCAAACACCGTCGCTATGCTGTTGCAGTTATATTTACCTTTCTCATAAAATGTTCAATTTGTTATTTATAGTACATGAGTAAGAACTTGTAGCGTTGTAGTTAATTACGCTTTCGGTGATGCAGAATTTGGTTGTTGTCTTAGTAGCAATTAATTCATTTGCACATTGACCTTTTTGAGAAGATATGTCATAATTAACCTGTTTCTTCTGTTTTTCAAAATAAGTATTGATGATTTTCTATGTTGTTATAAACCCATTTCCTTTACAATTGTTACTGATCTAGTTTTAAATATTATAGAATGAATGAAAGTGTTCTTACTTGAAGTGGGTTGATCAAGAGTGGCCACAGTCTTTGAAGATGTGCCTAACAAAGCTCTGGAGCATGTATGAGGAAGAGAACAGAGGTAGGCTTAGAGAAAGTGTTGTCAACGTTGAAGAATATTTGAAGATGCGGGACAAAAATAGGAAGGTGGAGAATGAGCTCAGATTTTTTAAATCGGATTTTGCTAAGATGGTGTTGACGAAGAAGAAGGCAACTTTTCCAGTTGGATAGTGCAAAATAGGTTCTTACTGAACTGAAAGCAGAGGTGGATAAAACGTGTCTGGATGATTTTGATTAGGGAAATGTATATATTGTTCTAATATTGTTTTTTATGAGGTTGAAGTAGCTATATGCTGTACTGTGCTGTTTTCATGTAGCTATTGTATTATAATGTTAAAATATATTTATGTGCCTGATATGTAGTTGGCAAATAGCTGTTCGATATGAAATTTGAAATTGCGTAATACTGAAATTATCTATCTATCTATTATATTATTAAAATGATAGAAAACATACGGTAGAGATTAAACATTATAGAGTTATGATAAATCAACGGCAATGATTGGGTGATCTGATTTTTTTTCATGGAGCGTGATGTGAACTTGGAAAGGCCATCCAGGAAAACAGAGTATGTACGCGAACCTATTCCATCGGCTATAGGCAAGAAGAGTCCATATGCCAACACAAACGGATTCCGGATGAAATCTAATTACTATACGGGTCATGTTATGGTAATCTGTATACGTACAGCGTAACGTGTGGGTGCTATCTTCCAAGTATTTAATTTGCATGCAGAAGGCAAGGCATAATGGCTCTTGCTTGCATGGGCGTGGATTGCATGCAACATGAAACTCAGCTGGGGAACATCAAAGTAATAAGGAACTGCAAGACAGCTAGAATATATATTGCTTGCAAATACGAATCAACCATTCAGAGTCTACACGGGTGAAAAAATGGCCACAAAATTATAGAGGAAAATACGCAGCAGAGTCGTATTTCCCTAAAAAAAAAGTCCACAAAAATTGTACAGTGAAAAAGTTTTTTTGCATGTAAAACAATTATAAATTTCAATAGTTGGATGGATATTATAATTCTGTTATTTAGAAAAAATGTAGTACGTATTTGTTTTTCTAAAATGGCAACACCATTATATATAAAAAGCATTTTTTGGTAGATAAAGAATACACTAATTATATATATGAAATCTATCTATTATATTATTATTAAAACAAGAGACTACAAAAATTGTACAGGCAAAAAGATTTTTTTGCATGTAAAAGAACTATAAAATTCAATAGTTGGATGGACACTATAATTCTGTTATTTAGAAAAATATAGTATGTATTTGTTTTTCTAAGAACGGCAATGCCATTATATACAGAAAGCATTTTTTGGTAGATAAAGAATACAGTAATTATATTTATGAAATCTATCTATTATTATATTATTAAAATAAGAGACTAACAAGCCATCACGGTTATCCACATATGTTAATATTATTTGCATCGTTTGATAAAAAAATAACAGTTAAGATTTAAAATAAATTACGTAACATATTAACATGTATGTACGAACACATTGGACTGTGGCATCTTTACTTGAAGATTCCAAATATACACGCTTAAAGCTTCCACGCTAGGTAAAAAAAAAAGAGGCACGTAATGCTCGGAGTCTTGGTTATGCACACGCTTACTTCCCTCACTAATAGAGACCCAAAGGCTGTAAAATAAAATAAAAACAGTCGGTGTATGCTAGCGTGTAGTACTAATGAGAAGCTAGCACATGCATGTATATTACTCCCTCTATTCCTAAATATTTGTCTTTCTAGATATTTTAACAAATGACTATATACGGAGCAAAATGAGTGAATCTACACTCTAAAATATGTCTACATACATCCGTATGTGGTAGCCATTTGAAATATCTAGAAAGACAATTATTTAGAAAGGGAGGGAATAATTAACTAATGCAAAGTTACAGTTTATAAATGGGTCCAGCCGGCTTTATGAGCCTACTTTTTTTTGAAAAAAGGCCATCATGGCTAGCTTTATTAATCATGGATAATGTTTACATCGTCTACTAGCTCCCTAATCAAAAAAAATCAGGAGGCTCATGCAACCAAACAGAAGAAACCTTATTACAATAACTGAAATTTGCTAGCACATGAGCTGCACGGTTACAAGAACGTAAACAATACTTGTAGATGACCTTCCCGATCGAAGTACTTAAATCCACACATTCTGCAAAGAGCGCTGCTGCTTCATCCCACCATCTTGTTTGACCCGAACAGAAATTGATAACTTGTAAAGAGTTAGATTCCGCCTCCAAACAGCTAAATCCCAATGAATTAGCAAATGCCAATCCGTCCCTCATGGCCATGGCTTCTGATGTAATCGCATCTACTGCCACTGGGAGGAACTTGCATTGGGCCGCAATAAAAGTTCCCCTTACATCTCGTAGGACTACCGAGGTAGCTCCCATCCCTTCATCTGGGAAGAAAGCCGCATCAACATTCATTTTAACGGAACCTGGGCTTTGTTTTGTCCATTTCACTTCAGGCATGCTCAAGGGACCTGCATGTATTGTTGCAAAATTGCGTATTATAGAAAGGACCGAAACCGGCCATCTCCATGTTGGCGGAACCTGTTCATTACGAGTAATCTGCCTCCTTATCCACCACAAATACCATACCCCCACCATCAGACCTTGCTTAAGCTCGACATTAGGGTGTATGGATAGTTGATTCTCCGGTAGAGATAGAATATGTTCAACAATAACAGACCCCGACCGATCAACCACAACTGAGTGTTCGATAACATCCATCATACCCAGTCGTCTCCACAGCTCCTATGCATTAGTGCATAAGAACAACGGGTGTTTAAGATCCTCCACGCCCTGATGGCAAATCGGGCAGGCCCCATCTGAGCCTACATGCCGGTTCATTAGGGTTGATTTTAGTGGGATGATCCCTTGCAATATTCTCCAACCAAAGATTTGAACTTTACGTGGCACATGAAGTTTCCATAGTGTATTCCAAGTATCCAAGGGTGCGGATCCAGTTGGGCTCTCTACCCTGTTTGCATGCGCCCTGAAAGTATGATTCCACTGAAGATGGTAAGCCGTTTTGACAGAGAAAATCCCTGTTCGGTTAGGTTGCCAAGCAATGAAATCTTCGAAGGCTTGCGGGTATAATGGGATCTGCATAATCCTTCGTACATCCACTGCCCAAAATATATCTCTTAGTAATTCCTCATCCCAAGTTCCATTCACCGGATCCATCAAGTCACAAACTCTTGTAAGGAGTGTTTGGTTACGAGGGGTGATCACTTTCCTGTCTGCGTTGGTAGGGATCCATGGGTCGTTCCAGATATTCACATGTTCCCCCGTACCAATTCTCCAAATATATCCTCTTCTGGAAGTTTCTAACCCTTTCAGTATACTCTGCCATGTGAAGGAAGACTCGTTTTTCGGGGTAGCTTCTAGGATACTCCCATTAGGGAAGTATTTAGCTTTCAGCACGCGGGCCATTAGGGACTCCGGCTCTGTCACAATCCTCCAGCATTGCTTTGCAAGCATTGCTAAGTTAAACGAGTATAGATCTCGAAATCCCATCCCACCTTCACTTTTCGGGATGCAAAGTTTCCACCATGCCATCCAATGCATCCTTTTGTGATCCTCATCGTCTCCCCACCAAAACTGAGCTATGATGTTCGTAATCTCTTTACAAATCCCCTTTGGAATACAGAAAACTGACATAGCAAATACTGGGATCGCTTGTGCAACAGCCTTCAGTAAAATCTCTTTGCCCCCAACAAAGAGTTGTTTTTCCATCCACCCTAATATTCTTTTCTTTATCCTTTCAAGAAAATGCCTGAAGCAATCACTCTTATCTGCCCCCACAATAGCTGGAAGTCCCAGGTATTTGTCTGACAAAGCTTCTATATCAATATGAAGTATTTGACCAATTTCTGCTTTTGTTACCTCACTGGTATTAGGGCTGAAATATACGCTTGATTTAGCCAGGCTCACCATCTGTCCAGAACTTGCACAATAGGCATCCAGAACTTGTTGTAAGGAAGTTGCATTTAACACATCTGTTCTCATGAGAATTAGTGAATCATCAGCAAATAATAGGTGTGATACTGATGGTGCATTTCTACACACACTAATCCCATCCATGCCACCAACTTCTTCTTTGTACTGCAACATGCTGGATAATCCTTCTGCACATAGAAGGAACAAATAGGGAGAAAGGGGATCCCCTTGTCTAATCCCCCTTGAGCGTATAAATATTTCAGTTTCTTGAGAATTTACCCTCACCTTGTATCTTACCGAAGAGACACACGCCATGATCATATCTATCCATTGTGTGTTAAAC
This sequence comes from Triticum dicoccoides, assembly GCF_002162155.2. Lineage (NCBI taxonomy): Eukaryota > Viridiplantae > Streptophyta > Magnoliopsida > Poales > Poaceae > Triticum > Triticum dicoccoides. Next base: position 518,031,933 of record NC_041392.1, on the reverse strand, counting down.
CCCAGTTTCTCCATCATTCTCCTAAGGAAGATCCATTCCACTCGATCATAGGCTTTATGCATATCTAATTTGACTGCACACAGACCAGCCGCCCCTGCCCTCTTGTTCTTGATTTTGTGGACACATTCATAGGCAATCAAGACATTATCCGTGATAAGTCTCCCAGGGACAAAAGCACTTTGAGAAGGTGATATGATCTCAGGTAGGATACCCTTCAGTCTACCAGCCAACAGCTTGGAAATGATTTTATAAAGCACATTACATAAGCTTATAGGTCTATATTGCGTGATTAATTCAGGAGAATCAACTTTGGGAATCAGCACAATAGACGTATCATTCCATTCCTCTGGAATCTGCCTTCTGTTAATAGCAAACAAAACTTCTTGGGTTATCTCATCTCCCAGAATGCCCCAATATTTTTGAAGAAAATGGCATGGAGGCCATCCGGCCCGGGGGCTTTAAGATCCCCAATACTGAAAACAGCTTTTCGCAGATCATCAGCAGTATAAGGGGCCATTAACATATCATTCATTTGATCTGTCACTTTAGTTTGCACTTTATTTATAACAGCAGGGTCTACAAAATTAACCTCGGATGTAAACAGGTTGTTAAAATAGCCTTTAATATGTGGCTTTAGGACGTCCATATCTTCCAGAATATTACCATTTTCATCCTTGAGCTTCTTAATCATATTCTTTTTACGCCTAACACTTGCATAGGCTTGGAAAAACCCCGTGTTGCGGTCTCCATGTTTCAGCCATCCCGCTCTTGATCGTTGCATGTAATGAATTTCTTCTAACTCAAGCAAGAATTCAATGAGCTCTGAGATCTCCTTCCTTTTCTCCTCACTAGCAGCATCCATTGGCCCAGTCATGACTTCCTCAAGCTCTCTTTGCGCTTTCCGGAGTCTCTTCTTTGGTTTCTTCAGCACCCTTTGATCCCAATCATGAAACTAGGTATGCATATTGTTTAGTTTCTCCTGGATGGTTGTAAGGTTCGGATTGAAATTTGCTGCATGCCATGCCTCTTGTACTAGCTCCGGAAAATCTCTTTCCCTTAACCATCTCGCTTCAAAACGCTTTGTCCGTTCTCCACCACCGTACGCAAGAGCATAGTATTCTGTATCAACCAAAATTGGACGGTGGTCTGAATGATTATATAGCAGGTTTTGCAGTGCCGCCGATGGGTACAAAGCTTCCCATCCGGCGTTGATTAGCCCTCTGTCCAACCTCTCTCTGATTCCTCCCCTCCGCCACGTGAACCGATCGCCTTTAAAACCCATGTCCCACAATTCACAATCGTCAATCGCCGACTGGAAGGCCTGCATGTATTGCGGCGGTCTCGGGTTTCCTCCTTCCTTTTCAGACAAGAATTGTATTTCATTCAGGTCCCCCATCAGTAGCCACGGCAAATTGTTGTCCTGGTGCAGCCGGCGCATTCTCTCCCATGTTTTATGTTTGTGCGCCCATCTGAATTCACCGTACATCCCCGTACACCTCCACACTGAATGACTATTCATCTTCCACTTGTACGTCAATGAACATCGGGTCTAACTTTAGTGGGAGTATCTTTATTTTCTTTTTCCATAGCATCAATAGGCCTCCCTTTCTACTATCACCTGGACAAACTATTTTATGATCCATTTTCAGTCTTCTCCTCAAACATTCAGCCGGATAGCTTTCTAGGTGTGTCTCCGACAAAAACATCACATCTGGGCTACAACTTCGTTGGATGTCCAGCAAAGCATGAACTGCTAGGGCATTCCCAAGCCCCCGACAGTTCCAACTTAACAGTTTCATTGCTCCCGTCGGACCCCTTCGAAAGGGGCCGCCGATCTCTTATCAGTTTCCTGCTCCATCTCCTCTACGTGACTCATCACTTCTCCATTCACTCCTTTGAGCTTCTTCCTGTTGGCACTCTTCTGGGGGGTAGTTGCTTGATTCTCCGAGTTACAAGGTTCTTTATCCTCTCCTTCATAGCGATGTACTAAGTTTGATACTACCGATTTCGTAGTATTGCCCACCGGTACCATGGCTAAATTTTCTGCCCCTGCCGCCGTCGAATCCTCCGCTGTTCTTTTTCCCAAACAGATTCCCACCCCTACTATGTTCTCAGCATGTTCCATCCCTTTGGCATTACTTGCCTGGTGTGTTGCCAACGACTGATCTGTTTCTCCAACCTTCATCCCTCTCACATCCTGACTCAGGGTGGTGGTGCTTGGGTTTATCATATTCTCATCCTCCTCCCTTGCACTCCTCATTGCTGTATGGCCCACTGCATTAAATCTCCAACTCCCCTGGTATGTGGGATTCGGATCCACCCCCATGTTGCGGCCTCTGCCTCTGCCAAATCCTCTCCCGGACCCTCTTCCTCCTTCCTCCGTCTCATCATCACCCCTATCCGTTCTTCTACCTGTGCCTCCTCGGCCTCCGCGGCCTCCTCCTCTTCCCCTCCTTGAGGCTAAAATAAAAGGGCCCCATTCAAATTTTGTTATGTCATGCTCTCCTGTACCACATTCCTCATACCAGTGCCCCATGAACCCACATGCATGACAGAAGGTTGGAAGTTTTTCAAACTTAACAAGATATTTATCAGTCTTCCCTGCTCTAGTTATTCCTACCGCCCTGGTAAGCTTTTTGTTAACATCCAGTTTCACCCTGGCACGAATAAACTCACCTACGAATCCATTGGGCAGTGTCACTTGTACCTCTTGAACTTCACCAATTCTGCTGGCCAAGCTTCTCAACGCCAACGGGCTCCTCAGGACACCATCGGGCAGTTTATGGATCTGACACCACGTCTCCAGCTTATCTAGTTTCACCTTCTCTGGATTATCAAACCCATCATACTCCGTCAAAAGCAGGGCCGAGCCCTTAAAATCCCATGGCCCTTGATGCACCGCTTTGTTCCAGTCCCCCAGGCAGTTGAATTGAATTGAAAACAGATTTGTATTGATTCTCCTCCAAACCACCTGATGCGCTGCATTCCAGGCCGCCTTCATGTCCGCAATCAACGCGCTCTGACTGAAGCTTTTGGTTGTCAACAGCCGCCCTAGGGCTAGCCACTTTGGCTTAATTTCCTCAACGTCAGCTTCATCTTCCCAGACTAGATCATCCACCTCCTCATCCTGGAGGTTCAATCTCTCCAGCAGTGTTGCCGCTTCTTCAGGGATACGATCTCCCGATCCACTCCCAGAACCAATCTCCGCCATGGCTGGGACTCTCCAACCTTGAAGCCCTAACTGCGTGCACCCAACTAGGGACGGGGGAAGCAGGCAGCAGGTTAGCAGGAACGGACTCACCGGATTACACCCGACGACAATGGCTACTCTCGGCGGCGACGCCCCCGGAGGACAAGCAAACCCTAGTCGCGAGACCTAGGGAAAAAAACTCTGCATGGAACACCTTGTTGATTGCTCGCATGTAGCCCTTTATGAGCCCACTTAAAAAGACAACAAGCACAATTTTTAGGTAAAAAATCCGATCAGTTATTCTGGATGCACAGATAGTTGCTCATTCTTTTGCAGGGAGCTGCTCATTACACGTAGGTAGAATTTCGTGAATAAACATGTTTATCTATCTATAAGCTAAAAAAGCAAAAATATATCTGTAGAATGCACGTACTATTTACTATTGCAGATACACATTATTTATTTATTTTCGTAGTTCAGAAATAAATATATTTAAAAATGATGAAATTACTCATGTGTATAGAGCACATCCACAAGTACACATGATATGTATTTTAAATGTTCTGAAAATTTACAAATATGACTCTCTTTACTTTTGAAAATAACTCCCATTATATAGGTATATAAATGGTCTCTAACTCTATATTTCTTTTTCTCTTCCACTATCTCAAAATTTTCCGGAACCTATAAATATGTCTTTTCTTACTTTTGAAAATTACGGGCTAGCTTTATGGGTATATGGCTGGCCTTCAAACCAATATATTTTCTCTCTCTTTCTGTCGATAAGATTTCAGCTGTTCCCGAAGGCAAAAAAACCGTAATTCAAATTCACATATCAATTCAACTAGCACATGTTTTTTTCCAAAAGATGAAAAGTGTGCACCAAGTGGGGCCATATCCGTTGGCCATGTTCAAATTTTACACGCCAACCAATAGAAGGAAATCAAATGCTTGACCGATGGTAGTTTGTAAAGTCTTTTCTTCCATCATGTCAAGGGGTGAGTGGATGAATAGATTACTAAGATCATGTATAACCATCAATATTTGGATTTAATCCCATATAAAATGTTTCATAAATAATATATGTTGTTGAAGAGATAGACATTGCTCGACGAGGAGGAGTGGAGGAGGGAAGTTAGAGATCAATATGAAAGTAAATGATTTCACATGGTAGGTTAAAAACTCGAATAACATCAAAAAAATTATCACCAACCTTGCCAAAGACCAAATAGAACCATTGGAAGATTTATATCAAAATGCAATCATATGTTTCCGCCAGACATATATTATGTATAAATTTTTAAATAATAATTCATCACACGAACAACATAGCTTCAAGAGAATATAATTACAAGTAAAATAATAAGCACCAACTTTTGAAACATCTTGAAGACAAAACAATATGTGTTGAGCCTAGCCGCGCAAATGCGCGGGTTACTCCGCTAGTTAATTGTAAACTAATAAACATGCTAAATGGGTCATTGAACTTTGCAAACGGTTCTAGCAGTAAATGCGCTTGTGATGGATAGCCCAATGCCACACAGTTTTCTTCATCAAATCATGTGTGATGTAGTTGATAAAAGCAAACGGTTAACCAAGACAGAGCGTGTGTGATAGTTACACCTTTCACACACGAGCCTATACATAAAACGGTGTGGGGTGTACATACGAACGGAAACTTTTTCCCTGGATTGACTGTGTGGGATGTACATAAGAACGGAAACGTATTCCTAGGATTGACTGTGTGTGATATACATACGAACGAAAATGTTTTCCTGGGATTCACCCTATGGGATGTACATACAAATGGAAACGATTGGATTTCGATGCCTGATACGTCTCCAACGTATCTACTTTTCCAAACACTTTTGCCCTTGTTTTGGACTCTAACTTGCATGATTTGAATGGAACTAATCCGGACTGACGCTGTTTTCAGCAGAATTACCATGGTGTTATTTATGTGCAGGAGCAAACGTTCTCGGAATGACCTGAAACTTCACGGAGTCACTTTTCAGAAAATAAGAAAAATACCTGCCAAAGATGAAGGCCAGGGGGCCCACCGTCTCTCCATGAGGGTGGGGGGCGCGCCCCCCTACCTCGTGGGCCCCCTGTTGCCTCTCCGACTCCAACTCCACCTCCATATATTGAGTTTCGGGGAGAAAAAAATCAGAGAGAAGAAATCATCACGTTTTACGATACAGAGCCGCCGCCAAGCCCTAAAACCTCTCGGGAGGGCTGATCTGGAGTCTGTTCGGGGCTCCGGAGAGGGGAATCCGTCGCCATCATCATCATCAACCATCCTCCATCACCAATTTCATGATGCTCACCACCGTGCATGAGTAATTCCATCGTAGGCTTGCTGGACGGTGATGGGTTGGATGGGATCTATCATGTAATCGAGTTAGTTTTGTTAGGGTTGGATCCCTAGTGTCCACTATGTTCTGAGATTGATGTTGCTATGGCTTTGCTATGCTTAATGCTTGTCACTAGGGCCCGAGTGCCATGATTTCAAATCTGAACCTGTTATGTTTTCATCAATATATGAGTGTTCTTGATCCTATCTTGGAAGTCTATAGTCACCTATTATGTGTTATGATCCGTTAACCCTGAAGTGACAATAATCGGGATACTTACAGGTGATGACCGTAGTTTGAGGAGTTCATGTATTTACTATGTGTTAATGCTTTGTTCCGGTACTCTATTAAAAGGAGGCCTTAATATCCCTTAGTTTCCGTAAGGACCCCGCTGCCACGGGAGGGTAGGACAAAAGATGTCATGCAAGTTCTTTGCCATAAGCATGTATGACTATATTCGGAATGCATGCCTACATTATATCAATGAACTGGAGCTAGTTCTGTGACACCCTAGGTTATGACTGTTACATGATGAACCGCATCCGGCATAATTCTCCATCACCGATCCATTGCCTACGAGCTTTCCATATATTGTTCTTCGCTTATTTACTTTCCCGTTGCTATTGCTATCATCACTACAAAATACCAAAAACATTACTTTTACTACCGTTATGTTTTATTACCGTTACCACTACTATCATATTACTTTGCTACTAAATACTTTGCTGCAGATATTAAGTTTCCAGGTGTGGTTGAATTGACAACTCAACTGCTAATACTTGAGAGTATTCTTTGGCTCCCCTTGTGTCGAATCAATAAATTTGGGTTGAATACTCTACCCTATACTTGTGGGTTATCAATGCCTCGCCCGATCGCACACGAGTCATTTTGCCCTAGCTTGTGTGCCAGGAGGGCCTATCCCCGATGATTTCTAGGTCGTGTGGGAAGGACCCCCGTATCGCCCACACTCACTTGGCGATGGTTCCAAATGCCATCGCGGAAAAGGGTTAAAAACCATTTGTATAGCACCGACGCATACCAGTGTTGGAGAAACTGGAAGCATGGGTTGTACAAGAAGTACATGACTGAAGGGAAGGACCCAATCCCCGCATACCCCCAAATTACAAAGACAGACTAGGAAGAATTCAAAAGGTTTAGGGAAACTATAGAGTTTAATGAGAAGAGTGCCAAGCAATCGAAACTTCAGAAGAGGAACACACACCCCCAATGTATGGGTGTGGCAGGATACTATGACATGAAATCGATATGGGACCAGGAGGACAAAGAAGCAGTAGCTGTGGGTGGGAAAGTGGCCTTTAGTGAAATCAGTGGCGAACGCGCTAGAGATTACTTGCGGGCACGTGCAAGGAGGCGTGACGATGGACCCTATTACTTTGAAAACTCACATGACGAAGAACTAAATCGCGTGATGGCAAAGGCTTCCAGCATCCCTGGAAGGTTCTACAGGAACTCAGGGCCATGTGACATTCTGTCTGATGCTTTGGAAACAAAAGAGCCCCCTGACCGTGCAAGGGGTATATGTATCAATGTCCCGCACAAGAGGGCTTTCACACTCATCAAAGAAGAGAGGCTCGCCATGGAAAAAAGCAAGGAGTGAATTGAAGCAGAATCAATTGTATTAAAGGTTGAGGAGGGACATGTACCCCGGGCTTCGAAAGGAAATTGATGATTCATTGATGATGCAGAAGACTCTAACACTGAGAGACAGCCCGGAGATAAGAGGGAAGGAAAGCATGGATGATGCTGCTTATTACGCAAGAACATCGCGTAAGAGTAGCTGTGCATCAGCTGACCCCAGTGACACTAAGACTGCAACTGCACATGATGATGCTATATCTGATCTATCTGGATTGATAGACAGACTGAGGGGCGTGCTTACACATTATGAAGGTATGTTAAAATGTGCAACAGCCTGGGTTTGCTCCCTGCTTGGAAAGGGGCCTCTTGTTGGATAATGTGCCATTGAAGCTGGGATGTGTGAAGTGCTATGTGACTGAAGTAAAGCCTGGATTCAGTGAAGCCCTGAAAAATGTCCTAGGGGACTATGAGCAGAGGACCTTGGGAGAAACGCTGTCACATCATATGCAGTGGCCATGGAAGGAAATACACTTCATGCATGAGATCCCTCAAAAGCCCCACCAAGAGCAACCAATGTCGCCCTTAAACCAGTGACTCCCTCCTTGCCACAACCGCTCTTGCGTGCTTCCCCCGAGGAACCTAATACTCGTAATCTGATGACTGATGCATCAACCTGCGATCAGCCTGCCCGACTTTGTGCTGTACAGGCCATTTCATCGTACGCCCCTGAGCAGCCAGTGGCAACACACACAACTGCTGAAGATGCACCACTGGTTCAGATGCCGCCCACTGAAGCAGCAGGGGGAGACTCGGCGGCACCGCATGCTCAACAAACCAACCTGGTGGAACGGACTGCTAAGTAGTCTGATGCTTGAGAATCACTCGCTAAGCAATTCGGAGGTCTAGAACTGACCGCTCCTCAATCTGTCGGTTCGCATTCGCGTGACCAGCATACCGATGCCTCAAAACTGCCCGCTTAGCAAACCAATGCGTTGGCACAGCCTCCTCAGCACACTGACAAGTTGGCACCACCTGCACAGAAATCTGACATAGCTTCAATGCTTAGTCAGCAGTGCGATGCCTCTGCTCCTACAGCCCAGCAATCTGTCATAGCAGTACCGCCAGCTCAGCAGTTCGGCGTAGTGAAACCGTTTGCTAAGCAGTTTGTCGCAGCTTTACCTTCTACTCAGCATTCTGCCTTTCAAGCATCCAGACCTTGCACCAGAAGTGCTTCAAGTACCAAAAAGGTAGTGGGCAAAAGGCTGCACCCCCGAGGAAGCGGTCCCTGAGACCAAGGAGGAATGAGAACGATAGTCTCTTACTTAAAGCATTGATCGCCCATAACCAAATTACCAACAAGTTGTTGGAATCATAGAGTAATATTGGTTCTGACATCATGGACGATGAAGAAGTCGATAGTATGCTTGCTAAAAATAAAGCATACGTACTTCAAGTACACAATTACGTCCATGGCCAGTCACTTCTTGTTGGCGAATACTTTGAGGGGTGCGGTTCTAGTTGCCGCATGTTACATAAATATTGCATGGATCAAATGTCCGAAGGTCATGAGGTTGTGCTAGTCCACTACAACAGAGATCATTTCCTTCACGATCCAGGTTCCATCAGTATAAGTTTTGAGGACTTACATATCTTCTTGAACTTCAATGTGCTCGATGGCACTCTTGTTAAATGACTGATTTTGTAATTACTTCACAAACTCGGATCAACTTCTCCATAGAAGGCAGTAAATGATAAAAATCTAATTGTATTGTATTCCTCTCAAGGGATTGATCGCGCAGAGAAGAAAAAGGGGGAGAGCGTATTTCATAGATCCTGCACTAGCAAAAGGCACATTATTATGTCAGAAGGATGAACAGGAGTGGGCCATTCCCAAGGTCGCTAGTATCTTCGAAAAGACACCCCATGCATAATTATTTCTCTGGCCATATCATGAAAGGTAAGTCAAATAAACAACCACACATGCATTGATCGACTTTCAGGTTTCGACATAATTTGTAAGTCCATGGTTTTCTTATCTGTAGCATTCACTGGATCTTGGTAGCCATTGTTCTAAAGAACAAAGTTTACTACCTGGATTCTCACAGAGAGTCAATAAAGCCTCATGATCTAACGCATCTTCAGCAATTCATGGATAGGTATTGAATTCTATAATGTCGAAAATTGCATTCATATCTGGTTCAAGAATTGAGTATGTGAAAATTCATCTTCATTTGGAGTGTGTTGTCATTGCGCAAAATGAAACCAGGGAACCAATTCAAGAGGGAACTACCTCTGAAGCACGAGATCATTTCTCTGGTAAGACACCGAACCCCGTTATTTTCGGAAAATGCATCTAAAAGTTTGCAAATACCTTTTCTGTTGGGGAACACATTATTTCAAAAAAAAATCCTACGACCACGCAAGATCTATCTAGGAGATGCATAACAACGAGAGGGGAGAGTGTGTTTATGTACCCTCGTAGACCGAAAGTGGAATCGTTGAGTAACACGGTTGATGTAGTCGAACGTCTTCGCGATCCAATTGATCAAGTACAGAAAGCATGGCACCTCCGCAATCTGCACACGTTTATCTTGGTGACGTCCCTCGAACTCTAGATCCAACTGAGGCCGAGGGAGAGTTTCTTCAGCATGATGGCTTGTTGACGGATTTGATGAAGTTACCGACGCAGGGCTTCGCCTAAGCACTACGACAATATGACCGAGGTGGAAAACTATGGAGGGGGGCATTGCACACGGCTAAGAAATCAACTTGTGTGTCTATGGGGTGCCCCCTCCCCCATATATAAAGGAGGGGAGGAGGGGGCCGGCCGGCCTCAAGGGCCCGCCCCCAAAGGGGGGAATCCTACTCCTACTAGTAGTAGGTTCCCCCCTTTCCTAGTCCAACAAGGAGGGGAAGGAAGGAGGAAGGGGGAGAA